>NC_092255.1:12216242-12266692 GCF_036320965.1 Panulirus ornatus
TTTCCATGTTTTGCCCCAGACGCTTCACGTGCCCTGGTTCAATCCATTGACAGCACATCGACCCCAGTATACCACATCGTTCCAATTCACTCTATTTTTTGCACACTTTTCACCCTCCTGTATGATCAGGCCCCGATCGCTCAAAATCCTTTCCTCCATCTCTCCACCTCCAATTTGGTCTCCCACTTCTCGTTTCCTTCACCTCTGACACATATATTCTCTTTGTTAATCTTTCCTCACTCATTCTCTCCATGTGACCTAACCATTTCAATATTCCCTCTTCTGCTCTCTCAACCACACTCTTTTTTATTACCACATATCTTTCTTAACCTTTCATTGCTTACTCGATCAAGCCACTTCACGCCATATATTGTCCTCAAACATCTCATTACCAACACATCCACCCTCATCTGCACAACCCTATCTATAGCCCATGCATCACAACCATATAATATTGTTGGAACCACTATTCCTTCAAACACCCAATTTTACTCTATGAGATAACGTTCTTGCCTTCCACACATTCTTCAATGCTCCCAGAATGTTTGCCCCCACCCCCACTCTGTACCTCACTTTCGCTTCCATGGTTCCATCCGTTGCTAAATGCACTCCCAGATATCTAAAACACTTCACTTCCTCCAGTTTTTCTCCATTCAAACTTACCTCCCAATTGACTTGTCCCTCAACCCTACTAAACCTAATAACCTTGCTCTTATTCACATTTACTCTCAGCTTTCTTCTTTCACACACTTTACCAAACTCAGTCACCAGCTTCTGCAGTTTTTCACCCAAATCAGCCATCAGCGCTATATGATCAGCGAACAACAACTGACTTACTTCTCAAGCCCTCTCATCCACAACAGACTGCATACTTGCCCCTCTCTCCAAAACTCTTGCGTTCACCTTCCTAACAACCCCATCCATAAACAAATTAAACAACCCTGGAGACGTCACACTCTCCTGCTTGCCGCAAACCGACATTCACTGGGAAGCAATCACTTTCCTCCCTTCTTACTTGTACACATGCCTTACATCCTTTGTAAAAACTTTTCACTGCTTCTAGCAACTTCCCTTCCACACCATATACTCTTAGTCCCTTCCACAGAGCATCTCTGTGAACTCTAATCATGTGCCTTCTCCAGATCCGTAAATGCTACATACAAATCCATATTTTTCTAAGATCCTCTACCACTTCTGAAACCATACAGCTCTTCCTCAGTCTGATGCTCTATACATGCCTTGACCCTCTCAGTCAGTACCCTCCCATATGATTTCCCAGGAATACTCAACAAACTTATACCTCTGTAATTTGAACACTCACCTTTATTCCCTTTGCCTTTGTACAGTAGCACTATACATCCATTCTGCCAATCCTCAGGCATTTCTCCATGAACAATACATACTTTGAAAATCCTCACCAACCAGTCAACAACACAGTCACACCCTTTTTTGATAAGTTTCACAGCACTACCATCCAAACCTCCCACCTTCCCGGCTTTCATCTTCCGCAAAGCTTTCACTACCTCTTCTCTCTTTACCAGATCATTCTCCCTCACCTTCTAATTCCGTACACCACCTTGGCCAAAACACCTTACATCTGCCACTCTATCATCAAACACATTCAACAAACCAAAATACTCACTCCATCTCCCTCTCACTTCACCACTATTTATTTTTACCTCCCCATTTGCCCCCTTCACCAATGTTCCTATTTGTTCTCTTGTCTTACACACTTTATTTACCTCCTTCCAAAACTTCTTTTTATTCTCCCTAAAATTTAATGATACTCTCTCACCCCAACTCTCATTTGCCCTCTTTTTCACCTCTTGCACCTTTCTCTTGACCTCTTGCCTCTTTCTTTTATACATCTCCCAGTCATTCGAACTACCGCCCTGCAAAAATCGTCCAAATGCCTCTCTCTTCTCTTTCGCTAACAATCCCATTTCTTCATCCCACCACTCACTACCCTTTCTAATCTCCCCACCTCCCACCTTTCTCATGCCACAGGCATCTTTTGCACAAGCCATTACTGCTCCCCTAAATACATTCCATTCCTCCCCCACTCCTCTTACATGCTCTCACCTTTTTCCATTCTGCACTCAATCTCTCCTGGTACTGCGTCACACAAGTCTCCTTTCCAAGCTCACTAACTTTCACCACTTTCATCTTATCAACATTCTTCTTTTCTGAAAACCTGTATGTATCTTCACCTTCGCCTCCACAAGATAATTATCAGACATCCCTCCAGTTGCCCTACTCAGTACATTAACATCCAAAAGTCTCTCTTTCACATGCCTATCAATTAACACATAATCCAATAAAGCTCTCTGACCATCGCTCCTACTTACATATGTATACTTATGTATATATCTCTTTTTTTAAGCCAGGTATTACCAATCGACAATCCTTTTTTTAGCACGCAAATCTACAAGCTCTTCACCATTTCCATTTACAACACTGAACACCCCATGTATATCAGTTATTCCCTCAACTGCCACATTACTCAGCTTTGCATTCAAGTCACCCATCACTATAACCCTGTCTCATTCATCAGTGCTACTAACACACTCACTCAGCTGCTCCCAAAACACTTGCCACTCATGATCTTTCTTCTCATGACCAGGTGCATAGGCACCAATAATCACCCATCCCTCTCCATCCACTTTCAGTTTTACTTTCTTGCACTGTATCACATACTCTCACAACTCCTGTTTCAGTAGTAGTGCTACTTCTTCCTTTGCTCTTGTCCTCTCACTAACCCATGACTTTACTCCCTAGACAATCCCAAACCACTCCTCCCCTATACCCTTGAGCTTTGTTTCACTCAGAGCCAAAGCATCAAGGTTCCTTTCCTCGATCATACTACCTATCTCTCCTTTTTTCTCATCTTGGTTACATCCATCCAAATTTAGACACCCCAATCTGAGCCTTGAAGGAGAATGAGCACTCCCTTCATGCCTCCTCCTTCTCTTTCTGTTAAAATACAAGGAGGGGAGGATTTCTAGCCTCCCGCTCCCATCCCCTTTAGTCACCTTGTACGACATGCGGGGGATGCGTGGGAAGTATTCTTTCTCCCCTATCCCCAGGGATATATCCGTATATATAATTTTTTTTCCGTGTAATTCACCATTTCCCGCATTCGCGAGGTAACATTAAGGATAGAGGACTGAGCCTTTGAGGGAATATCCTTTCTTGGCCCCCTGCTCCCTCTCTTTTAGTCGCCTTCTACGACATGCAGGGAATACGTGGGAACTATTCTTTCTCCCCTATCTCTAGGGATAGTATGTATATAGAGAGAGAGAGATAGAGAGAGTGAGAGAGAGATGCTCTGTGGAAGGTATTCAGAATATATGGTGTGGGAGGAAAGTTGTTAGAAGCAGTGAAAAGTTTTTATCAAGGATGTAAGGCATGTGTACGAGTAGGAAGAGAGTAAAGCGATTGGTTCTCAGTGAATGTCTGTTTGCTGCAGGGGTGCGTCATGTCTCCATGGTTGTTCGATTTGTTTATGGATGGGGTTGTTAGGGAGGTGAATGCATGAGTTTTGGACACAGGGGCAAGTCTATTGTGGATGAGAGAACTTGGGAAGTGATTCAGTTGTTGTTCGCTGATAATACAGCGCTGGTGGCTGATTCCAATCAGAAACTGCAGAAGGTTGTGACTGAGTTTGGTAAAGTGTGTGAAAGAAGAAAGCTAAGAGTAAATGTGAATAAGAGTAAGGTTATTAGGTACAGTAGGGTTTAGGGAGAAGTCAATTGGGAGGTGAGTTTGAATGGAGAAAAACTGGGGGAAGTGAAGTGTTTTAGATATTTGGGAGTGGATTTGGCAGCGGTTGAAACCAAGGAAGTGGAAGAGAGTCACAGGGTGGGGGAGGGGGGCGAAGGTTCTAGGAGCGTTGAAAAATGTTTGGAAGACGAGAACATTATCTCGGAAAGCAAAAATGGATATGTTTGAAGGAATAGTGGTTCCAACAATGTTATGTGGTTGCAAGGCATGGGCTATAAATAGAGTTGTGTGGAGGAGGGTGGATTTGTTGGAAATGAGATGTTTGAGGACAATATGTGGTGTGAGGTGGTTTGATCAAGGGAATAATGAAAGGGTAAGAGAGATGTGTGGTAATAGGAAGAGTGTGGTTGAGAGAGCAGAGGGTGTTATAAAATGCTTAGGTCACATGGAAAGAATGAGTGAGGAAAGATTGACAGATAGGATATTTGTGTTAGAGGTGGAGGGAACGAGGAGAAGTGGGAGACCAAATTGGAGGTGGAAAGATGGAGTGAAAAAGATTTTGAGTGATCGAGGCCTGAACGTGCAGGAGGGTGAAAGGCGTGCAAGGAATAGAGTGAATTGGAATGATGTGGTATACCTGGGTCGACATGCTCTCAACGGATTGAACCAGGTTATGTAAAGTGTCTGGGGTAAACCATGGAAAGTTTTGTGGGGCTTGGATGTGGAAAGGGAGCTGTGGTTTCGGTGCATTATACATGACAGCTTGAGGCTGAGTGTGAACGAATGTGGCCTTTGTTGTCTTTTCCTAGAGCTACCTCGCCCGCATGCAAGGGGAGGGGGTTGTCATTTCATGTGTGGAGGGGTGGCGACGGGAATGAATAAAGGTAGCAAGTATGAATTATGTACATGTGTATATACGTATATGTCTGTGTATGTATATATGTATATGTTTGCGGCAGGGGTGTGTGATGTCTCCATGGTTGTTTAATTTGTTTATGGATGGGGTTGTTAGGGAGGTAAATGCAAGAGTTTTGGAAAGAGGGGCAAGTATGAAGTCTGTTGGGGATGAGAGAGCTTGGGAAGTGAGTCAGTTGTTGTTCGCTGATGACACAGCGCTGGTGGCTGATTCATGTGAGAAACTGCAGAAGCTGGTGACTGAGTTTGGTAAAGTGTGTGGAAGAAGAAAGTTAAGAGTAAATGTGAATAAGAGCAAGGTTATTAGGTACAGTAGGGTTGAGGGTCAAGTCAATTGGGAGGTGAGTTTGAATGGAGAAAAACTGGAGGAAGTGAAGTGTTTTAGATATCTGGGAGTGGATCTGGCAGCGGATGGAACCATGGAAGCGGAAGTGGATCATAGGGTGGGGGAGGGGGCGAAAATTCTGGGGGCCTTGAAAAATGTGTGGAAGTCGAGAACATTATCTCGGAAAGCAAAAATGGGTATGTTTGAAGGAATAGTGGTTCCAACAATGTTGTATGGTTGCGAGGCGTGGGCTATGGATAGAGTTGTGCGCAGGAGGATGGATGTGCTGGAAATGAGATGTTTGAGGACAATGTGTGGTGTGAGGTGGTTTGATCGAGTGAGTAACGTAAGGGTAAGAGAGATGTGTGGAAATAAAAAGAGCGTGGTTGAGAGAGCAGAAGAGGGTGTTTTGAAGTGGTTTGGGCACATGGAGAGGATGAGTGAGGAAAGATTGACCAAGAGGATATATGTGTCGGAGGTGGAGGGAACAAGGAGAAGAGGGAGACCAAATTGGAGGTGGAAAGATGGAGTGAAAAAGATTTTGTGTGATCGGGGCCTGAACATGCAGGAGGGTGAAAGGAGGGCAAGGAATAGAGTGAATTGGAGCGATGTGGTATACCGGGGCTGACGTGCTGTCAGTGGATTGAATCAAGGCATGTGAAGTGTCTGGGGTAAACCATGGAAAGCTGTGTAGGTATGTATATTTGCGTGTGTGGACGTATGTATATACATGTGTATGGGGGGGGGGCCATTTCTTTCGTCTGTTTCCTTGCGCTACCTCGCAAACGCGGGAGACAGCGACAAAGTATAAAAAAAAAAAAAATATGTTGAAATGTATAGATATGTATAGGTGTGTGTGTGTGAATGTGTATGTACATACATGTGTGTGTAGGTGGGTTGGGCCATTTTTTTGGCTGTTTCCTTGCGCTACCTCTCGAACGAGGGACACAGCAACAAAGTACAGTCAACAAATAGATAAATATTTATTTATTTATTTATTTTGCTTTGTCACTGTCTCCCACGTTAGCGAGATAGCGCAAGGAAACAGATGAAAGAATAGCCCAACCCACCCACATACACATGTATATACATACATGTCCACACACGCAAATATACATACCTATACATCTCAACGTATACATATATATATACACACACAGGCACATACATATATACACATGTACATAATTCATACTGTCTGCCTTTATTCATTCCCATCACCACCTCGCCACAGATGAAATAACAACCCCCTCCCCCTCATGTGCGCGAGGTAGCGCTAGGAAAAGACAACAAAGGCCCCATTCGTTCGCACTCAGTCTCTAGCTGTCATGTAATATTGCACCGAAACCACATCTCCCATTCCACATCCAGGCCCCACAGAACTTTCCATGGTTTACCCCAGATGCTTCACATGCCCTGGTTCAATCCATTGACAGCACGTTGACCCCGGTATACCACATCGTTCTAATTCACTCTATTCCTTGCACACCTTTCACCCTCCTGCATGTTCAGGCCCCGATCACTCAAAATCTTTTTCACTCCATCTTTCCACCTCCAATTTGGTCTCCCACTTCTCCTCGTTCCCTCCACCTCTGACGCATATATCCTCTTGGTCAATTTTTCCTCACTCATTCTCTCCATGTGACCAAACCATTTCAAAACACCCTCTTCTGCTCTCTCAACCACACTCTTTTTATTACCATACATCTCTCTTACCCTATTATTACTTACTCGATCAAACCACCTCACATAACATATTGTCCTCAAACATCTCATTTCCAGCACATCCACCCTCCTGCGCACAACTCTATCTATAGCCCACGCCTTGCAACCATACAACATTGTTGGAACCATCATTCCTTCAAACATACCCATTTTTTCTTTCCGAGATAATTTTCTTGACTTCCACTTATTCTTCAAGGCTCCCAGAATTTTTGCCCCCTCCCCCACCCGATGATTCACTTCCGCTTCCATGGTTCCATCCGCTGCCAAATCCACTCCCAAATATCTAAAACACTTCACTTCCTCCAGTTTTTTCTCCATTCAAACTTACCTCCCCAATTGACTTGACCCTCATCCCTACTGTACATGATAACCTTGCTCTTATTCACATTTACTCTCAACTTTCTTCTTTCACACACTTTACCAAACTCAGTCACCAGCTTCTGTAGTTTCTCACATGAATCAGCCACCAGCGCTGTATCATCAGCGAACAACAACTTACTCACTTCCCAAGCTCTCTCATCCACAACAGACTGCATACTTGCCCCTCTTTCCAAAACTCTTGCATTCACCTCCCTAACAACCCCATCCATAAACAAATTAAACAACCATGGAGACATCACACACCCCTGCCGCAAACCTACATTCAGTGAGAACCAACCACTTTCCGCTCTTCCTACACGTACACATGCCTTACATCCTCGATAAAAACTTTTCACTGCTTCTAACAACTTGCCTCCCACACCATATATTCTTAATACCTTCCACAGAGCATCTCTATTAACTCCATCATATGCCTTCTCCAGATCCCTAAATGCTACATACAATACAAATCCATTTGCTTTTCTAAGTATTTCTCGCATACATTCTTCAAAGCAAATACCTGATCCACAAATCCTCTACCACTTCTGAAGCCACAGTGCTCTTCCCCAATCTGATGCTCTGTACATGCCTTCACCCTCTCAATCAATACCCTCCCATATAATTTACCAGGAATACTCAACAAACTTATACCTCTGTAATTTGAGCACTCACTTTTATCCCCTTTCCCTTTATACAATGGCACTATGCAAGCATTCTGCCAATCCTCAGGCACCTCACCATGAATCATACATACTTTAAATACGAGTCAACAATACAGTCACCCCCTTATTTAATAAATTCCACTGCAAAACCATCCAAACCCGCTGCCTTGCCGGCTTTCATCTTCTGCACAGCTTTTACTACCTCTTCTCTGTTTACCAAATCATTTTCCCTAACCCTCTCACTTTGCACACCACCTCGACCAAAACACCCTATATTTGCCACTCTATCATCAAACACATTCAACAAACCTTCAAAATACTCACTCCATCTCCTTCTCACATCACCACTACTTGTTATCACCTCCCCATTAGCCCCATTTACTGAAGTTCCCATTTGTTCCCTTTTCTTACGCACTTTATTTACCTCCTTCCAAAACATCTTTTTATTCTCCTAAAATTGAATGATACTCTCTCACCCCAACTCTCATTTACCCTCTTTATAACCTCTTGCACCTTTCTCTTGACCTCCTGCCTCTTTCTTTTACACATCTCCCACTCATTTGCATTATTTCCCAGCAAAAATCGTCCAAATGCCTCTCTCTTCTCTTTCACTGATAATCTTACTTCTTCATCCCACCACTCACTACCCTTTCTAATCTGCCAACCTCCCACGCTTCTCATGCCACAAGCATCTTTTGCGCAAGCCGTCACTGTTTCCCTAAATACATCCCATTCCTCCCCCACTCCCCTTACCTCCTTTGTTCTCACCTTTTTCCATTCTGTACTCAGTCTCTCATGGTACTTCCTCACACAAGTCTCCTTCTCAAGCTCACTTACTCTCACCACTCTCTTCACCCCAACATTCTCTCTTGTTTTCTGAAAACCTCTACAAATCTTCACCTTCGTCTCTACAAGATAATGATCAGACATCCCTCCAGTTGCACCTCTCAGCACATTAACATCTAAAAGTCTCTCTTTCGCGCACCTATCAATTAACATGTAATCCAATAACACTCTCTGGCCATTTCTCCTACTTAAATATGTATACTTATGTATATCTTCCCTTTTAAAGCAGGTATTCCCAATGACCAGTCCTTTTTCAGCACATAAATCTACAAGCTCTTCACCATTTCCATTTACAACACTGAACACTCCATGTATACCAATTATTCCCTCAACTGCCACATTACTCACCTTTGCATTCAAATCACCCATCACTATAACCTGGTCTCGTGCATCAAAACCATTAACACACTCATTCAGCTGCTCTCAAAACACTTGCCTGTCATGATCTTTCTTCTCATGCCAAGGTGCATATGCACCAATAATCACCCATCTCTCTCCATCAACTTTCAGTTTTACCCATGTCAATCTAGAGTTTACTTTCTTACACTCTATCATGTACTCCCACCACTCCTGTTTCAGGAGTAGTGCTACTCCTTCCCTTGCTCTTGTCCTCTCACTAACCCCTGACTTTACTCCCAAGACATTCCCAAACCACTCTTCCCCTTTACCCTTGAGCTTCGTTTCACTCAGAGCCAAATCATTCAGGTTCCTTTCCTCAAAGAAACTACCTATCTCTCCTTTTTTCTCATCTTGGTTACATGCACACACATTTAGACACCCCAATCTGAGGCTTGGAGGAGGATGAGCACTCCCCGCGTGACTCCTTCTTCTGTTTCCCCTTTTAGAAAGTTAAAATACAATGAGGGGAGGGTTTCTAGCCCTCCACTCCTGTCCCCTTTAGTCGCCTTGTACGACACATGAGGAATGCGTGGGAAGTATTCTTTTTCCCTAACCCTTATAAATATCAATATTATTTTATTATATTTATTATACTTTGTCGGTCTCCTGCGTGAGCGAGGTAGCACAAGGAAACACAGGAAAGAATGGCCCAACACACCCACATGCTCATGTATATACATACACGCACACATGCGTACCTATACATCTCAATGTATACATATATATATACACACACAGACATATACATATATACACATGTACATAATTCATACTGTCTTTCCTTATTCCCGTCGCCACCCCACCACACATGAAATGACAACATCCTCCCCCCAATTGTGCACGAGGTAACGGTAAGGAAAGACAACAAAGCCCACATTCGTTCACACTCAGTCTCTAGCTGTCATGTATAATGCACCGAAACCACAGCTCCCTTTGCACATCCAGGCCCCACAAAACTTTCCACGGTTTACCCCAGACGCTTCACATGCCCTAGTTCAATCCATTAACAGCACGTCGACCCCGGTACACCACATCATTCCAATTCACTCTATTCCTTACATGCCTTTCACCCTCCTGCATGTTCAGGCCCCGATCACTCAAAATCTTTTTCACTCCATCTTTCCACCTCCAATTTGGTCTCCCACCTTTCCTCATTCCCTCCACCTCTGACACATAAATCCTCATTGTCAATCTTTCCTCACTCATTCTCTCCATATACCAAACCATTTCAAAACAACCTCTTCTGCTCTCTCAACCACACTCTTTTTATTACCACACATCTTTCTTACCCTTTCATTACTTACTCTATCAGATCATCGCACACCACATATTGTCCTCAAAAATCTCATTTCCAGCACATCCACCTTCCTTCGCACAACTCATTGTATAGCCCATGCCTTGCAACCGTATAACACGCAGGGAATACGTGGGAAGTATTCTTTCTCCCCTATCCCCTGGTCGTAGAAGGTGACTAATGGGACGGGAGTGGGGGGCTAGAAACCCTCCCCTCTTTGTATTTTAACTTTCTGAAAGGGGAAACAGAAGGAGTCATGCGGGGAGTGCTTATCCTCCTCCAAGCCTCAGATTGGGGTGTCTAAATGTGTGTGCATGTAACAAAGATGAGGGAAAAGGAGAGATAGGTAATTGTTCGAGGAAAAGAACCAGGATATTTTGGCTCTGAGTGAAACGAAGCTCAAGGGTAAAGGGGAAGAGTGGTTTGGGAATGTCTGGGGAGTAAAGTCAGGGGTTAGTGAGAGGACGAGCAAGGGAAGGAGTAGCACTGCTCCTGAAGCAGGATTGGTGGGAGTATGTGATAGAGTGTAAGAAAGTAAACTCTAGTAGATTCATATGGGTAAAACTGAAAGTGGATGAAGAGAGATGGGTGATTATTGGTACATATGCACCTGGGCAGGAGAAGAAAGATCATGAGAGGCAAGTGTTTTGGGAGCAGCTGAGTGAATGTGTTAGTAGTTTTGATGCACAAGACCAGGTTATAGTGATGGGTGATTTGAATGCAAAGGTGAGTAATGTGGCAGTTGAGGGAATAATTGGTGTACATGGAGTGCTCGGTGTTGAAATGGAAATGGTGAAGTGCTTGTAGATTTATGTGCTGAAAAAGGACTGGTGATTGGGAATACCTGGTTTAAAAAGAGAGATATACTTAAGTATACATATGTAAGTAAGAAAGATGGCCAGAGAGCATTATTGGACTATTTGTTAATTGATAGGCATGCAAAAGAGAGACTTTTTGATGTTAATGTGCTGAGAGGTGCAACTGTAAGGATGTCTGATCATTATCTTGTGGAGGCGAAGGTGAAGATTTGTAGAGGTTTTCAGAAAACAAGAGAGAATGCTGGAGTGAGGAGAATGGGGAGAGTAAGTGAGCTTGGAAAGGAGACTTGTGTGAGGAAGTACCAGGAGAGACTGAGTACAGAATGGAAAAAGGTGAGAAGAAAGGAGGTAAGGGGAGTGGGGGAGGAATGGGATGTATTTAGGGAAATAGTGATGGCTTGCGCAAAAGATGCTTGTGGCATGAGAAGTGTGAGAGGTGTGCAGATTAGAAAGGGTAGCGAGTGGTGGTATGAAGAATTAAGATAATTAGTGAAAGAGAAGAGAGAGGCTTTTGGATGATTTTTGCAGGGAAATAATGCAAATGAGTGGGAGATGTGTAAAAGAAATCGGCAGGAGGTCAAGAGAAAGATGCAAGAGGTGAAAAAGAGGGCAAATGAGAGTTGGAGTGAGAGAGTATCATTAAATTTTAGGGAGAATAAAAAGATGTTTTGGAAGGAGGTAAATAAAGTGTGTAAGACAAGGGAACAAATGGGAACATCTGTGAAGTGAGCTAATGGGGAGGTGATAACAGGTAGTGGTGATGTGAGAAGGAGATGGAGTGGGTATTTTGAAGGTTTGTTGAATGTGTTTGATGATAGAGTGGCAGATATAGGGTGTGTTGGTCAAGGTGGTGTGCAAAGTGAGAGGGTTAGGGAGAATGATTTGGTAAACAGAGAAGAGGTAGTAAAAGCTTTCTTTAAGATGAAAGCTGGCAAGGCAGCGGGTTTGGATGGTATTGCAGTGGAATTTATTAAAAAAGGAGGTGACTGTATTGTTGACTGGTTGGTAACGATATTTAATGTATGTATGACTCATGGAGGAAGTGTGGATCAGGTGTTTGCTTTGAAGAATGTATGTGAGAAATACTTAGAAAAGGAAATGGATTTATATGTGGCATTAATAGATCTGGAGAAGGCATATGATAGAGTTGATAGAGATACTCTGTGGAATGTATTAAGAATATATGGTGTGGGAGGCAAGTTGTTAGAAGCAGTGAAAAGTTTTTATCGAGGATGTAAAGCATGTGTACATGTAGGGAGAGGAAAGTGATTGGTTCTCAGTGAATGTTGGTTTGCGGCAGGGGTGCGTGATGTCTCCATGGTTATTTAATTTGTTTGTGGATGGGGTTCTTAGGGAGGTGAATGCAAGAGTTTTGGAAAGAGGGGCAAGTATGAAGTCTGTTGTGGATGAGAGAGCTTGGGAAGTGAGTCAGTTGTTGTTCGCTGATGATACAGCACTGGTGGCTGATTCAGGTGAGAAACTGCAGAAGTTGGTGACTGAGTTTGGTAAATTGCGTGAAACAAGAAAGGTGAGAGTAAATTTTGATAAGAGCAAGGTTATTAGGTACATTAGGGTTGAGGGACAAGTCAACTGGGGTAAAGGTAAGTTTGAATGGAGAAAAACTGGAGGAAGTGAAGTGTCTTAGAGTGGATTTGGCAGCGGATGGAACCATGGAAGTGGAAGTGAATCATAGGGTGGGGGAGGGGGTGAAAGTTCTGGGAGCATTGAAGAATGTGTGTAAGTCTAGAACGTTATCTTGGAAAGCAAAAATGGGTATGTTTGAAGGAATAGTGGTTCCAACAATGTTATATGGTTGCGAGGCATGGGCTATAGATAGAGTTGTGCAGAGGAGGGTGGGTGTGCTGGAAATGAGATGTTTGATGACAATATGTGGTGTGAGGTGGTTTGATTGAGTAAGTACATAATTCATATTGTCTGCCCTTATTTATTCCCGTCGCCACCCCGCCACACAAGAAATGACAACCCCCTCACCCCGCATGTGCAGGAGGTAGCACTCGGAAAAGAGAACAAAGGCCACATTCGTTCACTCTCAGTCTCTAGCTGTCATGTATAATGCACCAAAACCACAGCTCCCTTTCCACATCCAGGCCCCACAAAATTTTCTATGGTTTTCCCCAGACGCTTCACGTGCCCTGGTTCAATCCATTGGCAGCACGTCAACCCTGGTATACCACATCATTCCAGTTCACTCTATCCCTTGCATGCCTTTCACTCTCCTGCATGTTCAGGCCCCGATCACTCAAAATCTTTTTCACTCCTTTCCACCTCTAATTTGGTCTCCCACTTCTCGTTCCCTCCACTCTGACACATATATCCTCTTTGTCAATCTTTCCTCACTTATTCTCTCCATGTGACCAAACCATTTCAAAACCCCCTCTTCTGCTCTCTCAACCACACACTTTTTATTACCACACATCTCTCTTACCCTTTCATTACTTACTCGACTTTCATTACTTACTCGATCAAACCACCTCACACCACATACTCTCAAACAATCGAATAAAGGGAACGGGAGCGGGGTTGCTAGAAACCCTCCCCTCCTTGTATTTTAACTTTCTGAAAGGGGAAACAGAAGAAGGAGTCATGCGGGGAGTGCTCATCCTCCTCCAAGGCTCATATTGGGGTGTCTAAATGTGTGTGGATGTAACCAAGATGAGAAAAAAGGAGTGATAGGTAGTATGTTTTTGGAAAGGAACGTGGGTGTTTTGGCTCTGAGTGAAACGAAGCTCAAGGGTAAAGGGGAAGAGTGGTTTGGGAATGTCTTGGGAGTAAAGTCAGGGGTTAGTGAGAGGAGAAGAGCAAAGGAAGGAGTAGCACTTCTCCTGAAACATGAGTGGTAGGAGTGTGTGATAGAGTGTAAGAAAGTAAACTCTAGATTGATATGGGTAAAACTGAAGGTGGATGGAGAGAGATGGGTGATTATTGGTGCATATGCACCTGGGCATGAGAGGAAAGATCATGAGAGGCAAGTGTTTTGGGAGCAGCTGAGTGAGTGTGTTAGAAGTTTTGATGCACGAGACCAGGTTATAGTGATGGGTGATTTGAATGCAAAGATGAGTAATGTGGCAGTTGAGTGAATGATTTTTGTACATGGGGTGTTCAGTGTTGTAAATGGAAATGGTGAAGAGCTTGTAGATTTATGTGCTGAAAAAGGACTGGTGATTGGGAATACCTGGTTTAAAAAGAGATATACATAAGTATATGTATGTAAGTCTGATCATTATCTTGTGGAGGCTAGGGTGAAGATTTGTATGGGTTTTCAGAAAAGAAGAGTGAATGTTGGGGTGAAGAGGGTGGTGAGAGTAAGTGAGCTTGAGAAGGAGACCTGTGTAAGGAAGTACCAGGAGAGACTGAGTACAGAATGGAAAAAGGTGAGAACAATGGAAGTAAGGGGAGTGGGGGAGGAATTGGATGTATTTAGGGAATCAGTGATGGATTGCGCAAAAGATGCTTGTGGCATGAGAAGAGTGGGAGGTGGGTTGATTAGAAAGGGTAGTGAGTGGTGGGATGAAGAAGTAAGAGTATTAGTGAAAGAGAAGAGAGAGGCATTTGGACGATTTTTGCAGGGAAAAAATGCAATTGAGTGGGAGATGTATAAAAGAAAGAGACAGGAGGTCAAGAGAAAGGTGCAAGAGGTGAAAAAAAGGGCAAATGAGAGTTGGGGTGAGAGAGTATCATTAAATTTTAGGGAGAATAAAAAGATGTTCTGGAAGGAGGTAAATAAAGTGCGTAAGACAAGGGAGCAAATGGGAACTTCGGTGAAGGGCGCAAGTGGGGAGGTGATAACAAGTAGTGGTGATATGAGAAGGAGATGGAGTGAGTATTTTGAAGGTTTGTTGAATGTGTTTGATGATAGAGTGGCAGATATAGGGTGTTTTGGTCGAGGTGGTGTGCAAAGTGAGAGGGTTAGGGAAAATGATTTGGTAAACAGAGAAGAGGTAGTGAAAGCTTTGCGGAAGATGAAAGCCGGCAAGGCAGCGGGTTTGGATGGTATTGCAGTGGAATTTATTAAAAAAGGGGGTGACTGTATTGTTGACTGGTTGGTAAGGTTATTTAATGTATGTATGACTCATGGTGAGGTGCCTGAGGATTGGCGGAATGCGTGCATAGTGCCATTGTACAAAGGCAAAGGGGATAAGAGTGAGTGCTCAAATTAGAGAGGTATAAGTTTGTTGAGTATTCCTGGTAAATTATATGGGAGGGTATTGATTGAGAGGGTGAAGGCATGTACAGAGCATCAGATTGGGGAAGAGCAGTGTGGTTTCAGAAGTGGTAGAGGATGTGTGGATCAGGTGTTTGCTTTGAAGAATGTATGTGAGAAATACTTAGAAAAGCAAATGGATTTGTATGTAGCATTTATGGATCTGGAGAAGGCATATGATAGAGTTGATAGAGATGCTCTGTGGAAGGTATTAAGAATATATGGTGTGGGAGGAAAGTTGTTAGAAGCAGTGAAAAGTTTTTATCGAGGATGTAAGGCATGTGTACGTGTAGGAAGAGAGGAAAGTGATTGGTTCTCAGTGAATGTAGGTTTGCGGCAGGGGTGTGTGATGTCTCCATGGTTGTTTAATTTGTTTATGGATGGGGTTGTTAGGGAGGTAAATGCAAGAGTTTTGGAAAGAGGGGCAAGTATGAAGTCTGTTGGGGATGAGAGAGCTTGGGAAGTGAGTCAGTTGTTGTTCGCTGATGATACAGCGCTGGTGGCTGATTCATGTGAGAAACTGCAGAAGCTGGTGACTGAGTTTGGAAAAGTGTGTGGAAGAAGAAAGTTAAGAGTAAATGTGAATAAGAGCAAGGTTATTAGGTACAGTAGGGTTGAGGGTCAAGTCAATTGTGAGGTGAGTTTGAATGGAGAAAAGCTGGAGGAAGTGAAGTGTTTTAGATATCTGGGAGTGGATCTGGCAGCGGATGGAACCATGGAAGCGGAAGTGGATCATAGGGTGGGGGAGGGGGCGAAAATCCTGGGGGCCTTGAAGAATGTGTGGAAGTCGAGAACATTATCTTGGAAAGCAAAAATGGGTATGTTTGAAGGAATAGTGGTTCCAGCAATGTTGTATGGTTGCGAGGCGCGGGCTATGGATAAAGTTGTGCGCAGGAGGATGGATGTGCTGGAAATGAGATGTTTGAGGACAATGTGTGGTGTGAGGTGGTTTGATCGAGTGAGTAACGTAAGGGTAAGAGAGATGTGTGGAAATAAAAAGAGCGTGGTTGAGAGAGCAGAAGAGGGTGTTTTGAAGTGGTTTGGGCACATGGAGAGGATGAGTGAGGAAAGATTGACCAAGAGGATATATGTGTCGGAGGTGGAGGGAACAAGGAGAAGAGGGAGACCAAATTGGAGGTGGAAAGATGGAGTGAAAAAGATTTTGTGTGATCGGGGCCTGAACATGCAGGAGGGTGAAAGGAGGGCAAGGAATAGAGTGAATTGGATCGATGTGGTATACCGGGGTTGACGTGCTGTCAGTGGATTGAAGCAGGGCATGTGAAGCGTCTGGGGTAAACCATGGAAAGCTGTGTAGGTATGTATATTTGCGTGTGTGGACGTATGTATATACATGTGTATGGGGGGGGGTTGGGCCATTTCTTTCGTCTGTTTCCTTGCGCTACCTCGCAAACGCGGGAGACAGCGACAAAGTATAATAATAAAAATAATGTATGTAAGTAGGAGAGATAGCCAGGGAGCATTACTGGATTACATGTTAATTGATAGGCGCGCGAAAGAGAGACTTTTGGATGTTAATGTGCTGAGAGGTGAAACTGGAGGGATGTCTGATCATTATATTTTAGAGGTAAAGGTGACGATTTGTAGGGGTTTTCAGAAAAGAAGAGAGAATGTTTGGGTGAAGAGAGTGGTGAGAGTAAGTGAGCTTGTGAAGGAGACTTGTGTGAGGAAGTACCAGGAGAGACTGAGTACGGAATGGAAAAAGGTGAGAAGAAAGGAGGTAAGGGGAGTGGGGGAGGAATGGAATGTATTTAGGGAAGCAATGATGACTTGCGCAAAAGATGCTCATGGTATGAGAAGCTTGGGAGGTGGGCAGATTAGAAAGAATAGTGAGTGGTGGGATGAAGAAGTAAGGTTATTAGTGAAAGAGAAGAGAGAGGCATTTGGACGATTTTTGCAGGGAAAAAATGCAAATGAGCAGGAGATGTATAAAAGAAAGAGGCAGAAGGTGAAGAGAAAGGTGCAGGAGGTGAAAAAGAGGGCAAATGAGAGTTGGAGTGAGAGAGTATCATTGAAATTTAGGGAGAACAAAAAAATATTTTGGAAAGAGGTAAATATATACTTCATAAGACAGGGGAACAAATGGGAACGTCAGTGAAGGGGGCTAATGGGCAGGTGATAACAAGAAGTGGTGATGTGAGAAGGAGATGGAGTGAATATTTTGAAGGTTTTTTGAATGTGTTTGATGATAGAGTGGCAGATATAGGGTGTTTTGGTCAAGAAGGTGTGCAAAGTGAGAAGGTTAGGGAGAATGATATGGTAAACAGAGAAGAGATAGTAAAAGTTTTGCGGAAGATGAAAGCCAGCATGGCAGCAGGTTTTAATGGTATTGCAGTGGAATTTATTAAAAAGGTAGGTGACTCTATTGTTGACTGGTTGGTAAGGTTATTTAATGTATGTATGACTCATGGTGAGGTGCTTGAGAATTGGCGGAATGTTTGCATAGTGCCATTGTACAAAGGCAAAGGGGATAGAAGTGAGTGCTCAAATTACAGAGGTATAAGTTTGTTGAGAAAAAAAAAAAAAAAGTCAATTGGGAGGTGAGTTTGAATGGAGAAAAACTGGAGGAAGTGAGAAAAAAAAAAAAAAAAAGTCAATTGGGAGGTGAGTTTGAATGGAGAAAAACTGGAGGAAGTGAAGTGTTTTAGATATCTGGGAGTGGATCTGGCAGTGGATGGAACCATGGAAGCGGAAGTGGATCATAGGGTGGGGGAGGGGGAGAAAATCCTGGGGGCCTTGAAGAATGTGTGGAAGTCGAGAACATTATCTCGGAAAGCAAAAATGGGTATGTTTGAAGGAATAGTGGTTCCAACAATGTTGTATGGTTGCGAGGCATGGGCTATGGATAGAGTTGTGCGCAGGAGGATGGATGTGCTGGAAATGAGATGTTTGAGGACAATGTGTTGTGTGAGGTGGTTTGATCGAGTGAGTAACGTAAGGGTAAGAGAGATGTGTGGAAATAAAGAGAGCGTGGTTGAGAGAGCAGAAGAGGGTGTTTTGAAGTGGTTTGGGCACATGGAGAGGATGAGTGAGGAAAGATTGACCAAGAGGATATATGTGTCGGAGGTGGAGGGAACAAGGAGAAGAGGGAGACCAAATTGGAGGTGGAAAGATGGAGTGAAAAAGATTTTGTGTGATCGGGGCCTGAACATGCAGGAGGGTGAAAGGAGGGCAAGGAATAGAGTGAATTGGAGCGATGTGGTATACCGGGGTTGACGTGCTGTCAGTGGATTGAATCAAGGCATGTGAAGTGTCTGGGGTAAACCATGGAAAGCTGTGTAGGTATGTATATTTGCGTGTGTGGACGTATTTATATACATGTGTATTGAGGGGGGGGTTGGGCCATTTCTTTCGTCTGTTTCCTTGCGCTACCTCGCAAACGCGGGAGACAGCGACAAAGTATAATAATAAAAATAATGTATGTAAGTAGGAGAGATAGCCAGGGAGCATTACTGGATTACATGTTAATTGATAGGCGCGCGAAAGAGAGACTTTTGGATGTTAATGTGCTGAGAGGTGAAACTGGAGGGATGTCTGATCATTATATTGTAGAGGTAAAGGTGACGATTTGTAGGGGTTTTCAGAAAAGAAGAGAGAATGTTTGGGTGAAGAGAGTGGTGAGAGTAAGTGAGCTTGTGAAGGAGACTTGTGTGAGGAAGTACCAGGAGAGACTGAGTACGGAATGGAAAAAGGTGAGAAGAAAGGAGGTAAGGGGAGTGGGGGAGGAATGGAATGTATTTAGGGAAGCAATGATGACTTGCGCAAAAGATGCTCATGGTATGAGAAGCTTGGGAGGTGGGCAGATTAGAAAGAATAGTGAGTGGTGGGATGAAGAAGTAAGGTTATTAGTGAAAGAGAAGAGAGAGGCATTTGGACGATTTTTGCAGGGAAAAAATGCAAATGAGCAGGAGATGTATAAAAGAAAGAGGCAGAAGGTGAAGAGAAAGGTGCAGGAGGTGAAAAAGAGGGCAAATGAGAGTTGGAGTGAGAGAGTATCATTGAAATTTAGGGAGAACAAAAAAATATTTTGGAAAGAGGTAAATATATACTTCATAAGACAGGGGAACAAATGGGAACGTCAGTGAAGGGGGCTAATGGGCAGGTGATAACAAGAAGTGGTGATGTGAGAAGGAGATGGAGTGAATATTTTGAAGGTTTTTTGAATGTGTTTGATGATAGAGTGGCAGATATAGGGTGTTTTGGTCAAGAAGGTGTGCAAAGTGAGAAGGTTAGGGAGAATGATATGGTAAACAGAGAAGAGATAGTAAAAGTTTTGCGGAAGATGAAAGCCAGCATGGCAGCAGGTTTTAATGGTATTGCAGTGGAATTTATTAAAAAGGTAGGTGACTCTATTGTTGACTGGTTGGTAAGGTTATTTAATGTATGTATGACTCATGGTGAGGTGCTTGAGAATTGGCGGAATGTTTGCATAGTGCCATTGTACAAAGGCAAAGGGGATAGAAGTGAGTGCTCAAATTACAGAGGTATAAGTTTGTTGAGAAAAAAAAAAAAAAGTCAATTGGGAGGTGAGTTTGAATGGAGAAAAACTGGAGGAAGTGAGAAAAAAAAAAAAAAAAAGTCAATTGGGAGGTGAGTTTGAATGGAGAAAAACTGGAGGAAGTGAAGTGTTTTAGATATCTGGGAGTGGATCTGGCAGTGGATGGAACCATGGAAGCGGAAGTGGATCATAGGGTGGGGGAGGGGGAGAAAATCCTGGGGGCCTTGAAGAATGTGTGGAAGTCGAGAACATTATCTCGGAAAGCAAAAATGGGTATGTTTGAAGGAATAGTGGTTCCAACAATGTTGTATGGTTGCGAGGCATGGGCTATGGATAGAGTTGTGCGCAGGAGGATGGATGTGCTGGAAATGAGATGTTTGAGGACAATGTGTTGTGTGAGGTGGTTTGATCGAGTGAGTAACGTAAGGGTAAGAGAGATGTGTGGAAATAAAGAGAGCGTGGTTGAGAGAGCAGAAGAGGGTGTTTTGAAGTGGTTTGGGCACATGGAGAGGATGAGTGAGGAAAGATTGACCAAGAGGATATATGTGTCGGAGGTGGAGGGAACAAGGAGAAGAGGGAGACCAAATTGGAGGTGGAAAGATGGAGTGAAAAAGATTTTGTGTGATCGGGGCCTGAACATGCAGGAGGGTGAAAGGAGGGCAAGGAATAGAGTGAATTGGAGCGATGTGGTATACCGGGGTTGACGTGCTGTCAGTGGATTGAATCAAGGCATGTGAAGTGTCTGGGGTAAACCATGGAAAGCTGTGTAGGTATGTATATTTGCGTGTGTGGACGTATTTATATACATGTGTATTGAGGGGGGGTTGGGCCATTTCTTTCGTCTGTTTCCTTGCGCTACCTCGCAAACGCGGGAGACAGCGACAAAGTATAATAATAAAAATAATGTATGTAAGTAGGAGAGATAGCCAGGGAGCATTACTGGATTACATGTTAATTGATAGGCGCGCGAAAGAGAGACTTTTGGATGTTAATGTGCTGAGAGGTGAAACTGGAGGGATGTCTGATCATTATATTGTAGAGGTAAAGGTGACGATTTGTAGGGGTTTTCAGAAAAGAAGAGAGAATGTTTGGGTGAAGAGAGTGGTGAGAGTAAGTGAGCTTGTGAAGGAGACTTGTGTGAGGAAGTACCAGGAGAGACTGAGTACGGAATGGAAAAAGGTGAGAAGAAAGGAGGTAAGGGGAGTGGGGGAGGAATGGAATGTATTTAGGGAAGCAATGATGACTTGCGCAAAAGATGCTCATGGTATGAGAAGCTTGGGAGGTGGGCAGATTAGAAAGAATAGTGAGTGGTGGGATGAAGAAGTAAGGTTATTAGTGAAAGAGAAGAGAGAGGCATTTGGACGATTTTTGCAGGGAAAAAATGCAAATGAGCAGGAGATGTATAAAAGAAAGAGGCAGAAGGTGAAGAGAAAGGTGCAGGAGGTGAAAAAGAGGGCAAATGAGAGTTGGAGTGAGAGAGTATCATTGAAATTTAGGGAGAACAAAAAAATATTTTGGAAAGAGGTAAATATATACTTCATAAGACAGGGGAACAAATGGGAACGTCAGTGAAGGGGGCTAATGGGCAGGTGATAACAAGAAGTGGTGATGTGAGAAGGAGATGGAGTGAATATTTTGAAGGTTTTTTGAATGTGTTTGATGATAGAGTGGCAGATATAGGGTGTTTTGGTCAAGAAGGTGTGCAAAGTGAGAAGGTTAGGGAGAATGATATGGTAAACAGAGAAGAGATAGTAAAAGTTTTGCGGAAGATGAAAGCCAGCATGGCAGCAGGTTTTAATGGTATTGCAGTGGAATTTATTAAAAAGGTAGGTGACTCTATTGTTGACTGGTTGGTAAGGTTATTTAATGTATGTATGACTCATGGTGAGGTGCTTGAGAATTGGCGGAATGTTTGCATAGTGCCATTGTACAAAGGCAAAGGGGATAGAAGTGAGTGCTCAAATTACAGAGGTATAAGTTTGTTGAGAAAAAAAAAAAAAAGTCAATTGGGAGGTGAGTTTGAATGGAGAAAAACTGGAGGAAGTGAGAAAAAAAAAAAAAAAAAGTCAATTGGGAGGTGAGTTTGAATGGAGAAAAACTGGAGGAAGTGAAGTGTTTTAGATATCTGGGAGTGGATCTGGCAGTGGATGGAACCATGGAAGCGGAAGTGGATCATAGGGTGGGGGAGGGGGAGAAAATCCTGGGGGCCTTGAAGAATGTGTGGAAGTCGAGAACATTATCTCGGAAAGCAAAAATGGGTATGTTTGAAGGAATAGTGGTTCCAACAATGTTGTATGGTTGCGAGGCATGGGCTATGGATAGAGTTGTGCGCAGGAGGATGGATGTGCTGGAAATGAGATGTTTGAGGACAATGTGTTGTGTGAGGTGGTTTGATCGAGTGAGTAACGTAAGGGTAAGAGAGATGTGTGGAAATAAAGAGAGCGTGGTTGAGAGAGCAGAAGAGGGTGTTTTGAAGTGGTTTGGGCACATGGAGAGGATGAGTGAGGAAAGATTGACCAAGAGGATATATGTGTCGGAGGTGGAGGGAACAAGGAGAAGAGGGAGACCAAATTGGAGGTGGAAAGATGGAGTGAAAAAGATTTTGTGTGATCGGGGCCTGAACATGCAGGAGGGTGAAAGGAGGGCAAGGAATAGAGTGAATTGGAGCGATGTGGTATACCGGGGTTGACGTGCTGTCAGTGGATTGAATCAAGGCATGTGAAGTGTCTGGGGTAAACCATGGAAAGCTGTGTAGGTATGTATATTTGCGTGTGTGGACGTATTTATATACATGTGTATTGAGGGGGGGGTTGGGCCATTTCTTTCGTCTGTTTCCTTGCGCTACCTCGCAAACGCGGGAGACAGCAACAAAGTATAATATAAATAAAGTTTGTTGAGAATTCCTGGGAAATGGTATGGGAGGGCATTGATTGAGAGGGTGAAGGCATGTACAGAGCATCAGACTGGGGAAGAGCAGTATGGTTTCAGAAGTGGTACAGGATGTGTGGATCAGGTGTTTGCTTTGAAGAATGTATGTGAGAAATACTTAGAAAAGCAAATGGATTTGTATGTAGCATTTATGGATCTGGAGAAGGCATATGATAGAGTTAATAGAGATGCTCTGTTGAAGGTATTAAGAATATATGGTGTGGGAGGCAAGTTGTTAGAAGCAGTAAAAAGTTTTTATCGAGGATGTAAGGCATGTGTATGAGTAGGAAGAAAGGAAAGTGATTGGTTCTTAGTGAATGTTGGTTTGCAGCAGGGGTGTGTGATGTCTCCATGGTTGTTTAATTTGTTTATGGATTGGGGGTGTTAGGGAGGTGAATGCAAGAGTTTTGGAAAGAGGGGCAAGTATGCAGTCTGTTGTGGATGAGAGAGTTTGGGAAGTGAGTCAGTTGTTGTTCGCTGATGATACAGCGCTGGTGGCTGATTCATGTGAGAAACTGCTGAAGCTGGTGACTAAGTTTGGTAAAGTGTGTGATAGAAGAAAGCTGAGAGTAAATGTGAATAAGAGCAAGGTTATTAGATGCAGTAGGGTTGAGGGACAAGTCACTTGGGAGGTAAGTTTGAATGGAGAAAAACTGGAGGAAGTGAAGTGTTTTAGATATCTGGGAGTGGATTTGGCAGTGGATGGAACCATGGAAGCGGAAGTGAATCATAGGGTGGGGGAGGGGGCAAAAGTTTTGGGAGCGTTGAAACGTCTGTGGAAGTTGAGAATATTGTCTTGGAAAGCAAAAATGGGTGTGTTTGAAGGAATAGTGGTTCCAACAATGTTCTATGGTTGCGAGGCATGGGCTATAGATGGAGTTGTGTGGAGGAGGGTGGACATGCTGGAAATGAGATGCTTGAGGACGGTATGTGGTGTGAGGTGGTTTGATCGAGTTTGTAATGACAGGGTAAGAGAGATGTGTGGTAATAAAAAGAGTGTTTTTGAGAGAGCAGAAGAGGTTGTTTTAAAATGGTTTGGTCACATGGAGAGAATGAATGAGGAAACATTGACAAAGAGGCTACATGTGTCAGAGGTGGAGGGAACGAGGAGAAGTGGGAGACCAAATTGGAGGTGGAAAGATGGAGTGAAAAAGATTTTGAGTGATCGGGACCTGAACATGCAGGAGGGTGAAAGGCATGCAAGGAATAGAGTGAATTGGAACGATGTGGTATACCGGGGTCGATGTGCTGTCAGTGGATTGAAAGAACATTCCATGGTTTACCCCAGACGCTTCACATGCCCTGATTCAATCCATTGACGGCACGTCGACCCCAGTATACCACATCGATCCAATTCACTCTATCCCTTGCCCGCCTTTCACCGTCCTGCATGTTCAGGCCCAGATCCATTCAAACTTACCTCCCAATTGACTTGACCCTCAACCCTACTGTACCTAATAACCTTGCTCTTATTCACATTTACTCTTAACTTTCTTCTTTCACACACTTTACCAAACTCAGTCACCAGCTTCTGCAGTTTTCTCACATGAATCAGCCACCAGCGCTGTATCATCAGCGAACAACAACTGATTCACTTCCCAAGCTCTCTCATCCACAACAGACTTCATACTTACCCCTCTTTCCAAAATTCTTGCATTCACCTCCCTAACAACCCCATCCATAAACAAATTGTACAACCATGGAGACATCACACACCCGTGCCGCAAACCTACATTCACTGAGAACCAATCACTTTCCTCTCTTCTTACACGTACACATGCCTTACATCCTCAATAAAAACTTTTCACTGCTTCTAACAACTTGCCTCCCACACCATATATTCTTAGTACCTTCCACAGAGCATCTCTATCAACTCTATCATATGCCTTCTCCAGATCCATAAATGCTACATACAAATCCATTTGCTTTTCTAAGTATTTCTCACATACATTCTTCAAAGCAAACACCTTATCCACACATCCTGTACCACTTCTGAAACCACACTGCTCTTCCCCAATCTGATGCTCTGTACATGCCTTCACCCTCTCAATCAATACCCTCCCATATAATTTACCAGGAATACTCAACAAACTTATACCTCTGTAATTTGAGCACTCACTCTTATCCCCCTTGCCTTTGTACAGTGGCACTGTGCACACATTCCGTCAATCCTCAGGCACCTCACCATGAATCATACATACATTAAATAACCTTACCAACCAGTCAACAATACAGTCATCCCCTTTTTTGATAAATTCCACTGCAATACCATCCAGGAAAAACTTAAATGGGGTGAGGTTAGCTTGTCAGGAGTCAAAATTGTGCTTTCAATTAGGAGTTCTCAATCCAATACAAAATTTAGCTGTTGACAAATCATAGCGATAAACATTAGGTGATCAAGAGTCATGGTAACTCATGAGACTGGTATCAACCCATCCCATTCCCTTAGGATCTTATCACCACAGTCCAATTCAGCTGCGCATTCAATTTGGTGAACTCTGAAGAACATATATCTTGCTCCTATTTTTTTTTTAGAGTTTCAGAAACTTGTGATGTAGCTGCTTGCAAATCAAGGAGGCATTTCTTCTGTAATTGTTTTGATAACTGGACATGTGGTTTTGATTTATCCAACTCTAAATATCTTAAAGAAATAATTTGAAATATTAGAGTATTTAGAAAACAGGCTGATAATCTTTCAGGATTCCTTTTACTTGAATTTCTTAGGTTTTCACCAAATTTACAAGCTTCACAACATTGTTTAGCCTGTAAGCCTGTGTTTGAAAGAAACAATGAATTAAGGAATAGTGGTAAGGAACATATAAAGCATGTACATATTTAGCTTGGCTGGGGCATGTTTGTAGTAAGTTATAACCCAGCAATAAATGTTTGTATTTCTGATATGTTTTCTCTCTAGCAACTCCAAATTGAACCACTTCAGTCTGTTAGAGTAATGTAAGAGTGGTTTCACGTTAGTGAACAGAATAACCCACAGTTAGAAGTCTTTGTCTTCATAGTAACACTCATTTGAAAGGTGAGATTTTATGGGATGATTATAGTCTACCGTGTCATCATTTATTGAAGTGGGCATGTGGCATACACCAGAAGCTTTGAACTTAGTTTAAAGTTTTATTTTGATCTTTGTATAGTTTCAGAAAGATGGCATAATATTAAATCATTATAGTTTTGGGATGCTTGTGTGAGATGTAGAAATCATAAGGCATAGCTCAGGATAGTTTCTTATGGCTAACCAGCCAAACACAGAAATTTTCTTTTAGTCTTTTATTTCTTTTTCATATTTATCTGTTGCCATTTCCCACTTAAGCTTGTAATACCAAAAACAGGCAAAGTAATAGCCTCATTTTCTTGCATCCACTATCTAGTTGTCATGTATAATTCACTGAAGACAGAACCTCCATGCACAACCAAATCCCACAAACCAATTCCTGACTGCATCATGTTTCCTGATTCAGTTCACTGACAGCACATTACCCCCCTCACCCATATACCTCATTGCTTCCATACATACCTCTCATCCTCCTGAATCTTCTGACTCTGGCACTTCAAAGCCTCTTTCACTTCTTCCTTTCATATTGTTCTTTGTCTTCTCTCCCACATACTTCCTTTACTTCTCAGTGTCAGCCTTTTTTCACTTTCCCCTCGATATTTCCTAACCATTGCATCACAGCCTGGTCATCCTTCTCAATTAGAATCCTCTTACTCCCATACCTTGCTCTTAGTCTGTCATTCCTAATTATCAGTTCTCTTCATGCCCCAATGTTGTCCTTAGTATTCCATTTCCAACACGTTCAGCACAGGGCCCAAGATTTGCATACTGAGTATACAATATACCCATCTTTTACCCAAGAAATAGTTATCTCTCCTTCCACAAACTCCAGTGTACCTAGAACCTCTCTCTACCTCCTCTCCAATCATATGACTCACCAGCTCTTATGGTTCCATCTGCTGCCATGATCTCTCCCAGTTACCTAAAGTACTTAAGGTTCTACCCCTTCATGATCACACTCATTCCATCCTGTGTTGCACCTGACTTTTGTTTATGTGAATTCTCTACTTCTTTCCTTCACACACTCCCAAGCTCAGACACCAGTTACTGGAGTGTCTCTCTGGAGTCTGCCACCTGAGCCAAAAAATCTGACACACACACACACACACACACACACACACACACACACACACACACACACACACACACACACACACACTTACACACACACACACACACACACACTTACACACACACACACACACTTACACACACACACACACAAAGACACACACACACGACACACACAGACACACACGACGCAGACAGACAGACAGACAGACAGACGGACGGAGGGACAGAGACAGACAGACAGACAGAGACAGACAGAGACAGACAGACAGACAGACAGAGACAGACAGACAGACAGACAGACAGACAGAGACAGACAGACAGAGACAGACGGATGGACGGACCCTTGGTGCATACCCAACTTCACACATGCACCTTAATCTGATAAAGAAATGCCCACTGAATGTAGCAGCTTTCCTTTCACACCATACATTTATGGCTCCTTCTACAAGGTATCTCTGTCAACCTTGTCATGTGCTTTCTCCTGCTTAATTGCTTTTCTGATGGAGTTTTAATGGTTTCATTTCATTCATCCAAGCAAGTATAACTGCACAGTCACAAATAGAATTCTAGAACATGCTTGAAGCCCCGATCACTGTTTATTTGAAGCTACACAGCTCATTCTGTTTTTTCCTGTTACACAGGGAAAATTCCAACCCTAGACACATTATTTTTTTCATTGTATTAATAGGTATTTCATATTTTTTTTTTTTTTTTTTTACTATTAAGTTTTATGTGTGAATGAGTGCAAGAAAACAATTGCTTATCAGTAGCATATAAATTCAGAGTCAGGAATAAGGTGATGCCAAATGACCACATATTTCCACATAGGTGGCTTAGGTTGTGACACCTTAGCTTTCTTATGGTTCAGTGTTAAACAAATGTGCAAAATTATTCAAATTATTGTATGAATTCCCCTCAGGCTATGTTTATAAGGTGTATATGAAACATAAATGGATTTTGTGTTTAGACGTGGGTCCTAGCCCTGAAATATCTCATTATGTGTTTGCAAATATTCCCAAATCTGTAAAAAATCCATAATACAAAACACTTCTGATCCCAGGCATTTTGGATAAGGGATACTCAACCTGTATTTCCATACTTCTTTTCATGCACTAGCTAGTTAGTGCCAGGAACAGCTGAAGAACAGCCTTATTTGCTCACCTCCATCTGTCATGTATAATGCACTGAAACTGGAGCTCTCTATCTACAGCCAAGCCCTTTTGACCCTTCCTTGGTTTTCTGTTTCATGTTCCTTGGTTCAGCCTGGTGACAAGATGTTGTCCTCTGAATACCACATCACTCCACTTCACTATATCCCATGCATGTCTCTCACCCTCCTTCATGTTCAAGCCCTGACATCTCAAAGGTTTTTCTGCTCCATCCTTCCATCTCATCCTTAGTCTTCCCTCCATTTTAACAAATAGTCAGTCTCACATCACCCATCTTCTGCATAAGTCCAGACCATTTCAGCATACCTTCTTCATCTCTTGCAACCATACTCTTTTTACTATTGCACATCTCTAACCCTGTCATTTTATACTTGATCAACTTTCTTCACACCACTTACTATCCTGAGGCATTTTATTTCCAACTCATCCACCCTCCTCTGTACATTTTCAATATGGGCCTATTCCTTGCATCCATACTGTATTCTTGGGATTACTTTACCATCAGACATACCCACCTTTGCAATCATTGATGGTGATGTCTCTTTCCACACCCTTTGGTTTATTTCAGCTCCTATAGTTCCATTTGCTGCCATGTCCTTCATTAATCCAGGACACCCCACTTCCTGAAGTTCTCTCCATTCAAACTTTACAGTTAAACCAGCTTGTCTCTCTTCCCTACAAAATCTGATTACCTTACTTTAATACTCATTGACACTCAACTTCCTTCTGTCAAACACTCACAGACTCAGACACCAACCTTTGCAGTTTCTCGCATGAATCTGCTAGCTGTGCTCTATCACCTGCATACAGCACCGAAATTGCCTCCCAGGCCCCCAATTCTTAACTGACTGTAGACCTCCCCCTCACTCCAAAACCCTCATATTTACTTCCAGAAAAAATTAGACAGCCTTAGTGAGATCACACACCATTGACACAAACCCACCTTCTCTTAGAGCAACTCACACTTCTCTCTTCCTACCTGTGCACTTGCCTTACTCTCTTGGTAATAACCCCTCACTGCATCACGTAGCTTTCCTCCCACACCATACATTTGTAGCATAAAATGTTTCATTTTTTCCCCCAGCATGGGCAACTCACTCCCTAATCAAAGCCATCTCATTTGCAATGAAACCAAGATCCTCTTAATACAGACCTATATCAGCATTTTCAGCACCCAGTTCTATGCAATAGCATTAGACCCACTCCCACCCCATCCCTACCCACCCACCCCACCCAAACCAAACACAACCACCAACCCCATGTAGAAATGTAAAGTTTACCTCTACCTCACACTTTAGTAATCTCTTCTCACAGATCCCCCTACCCAACAAATATAGCAGTGACAGAACATATACACACTGAAAAACCTAACAGGCACTATACAACTGTCCTTCCAACTCAGTCTTAAACTCCAACCCTCCATCCATCAAAAACCATACTTTCCAGACAAAAACTCTCTCCTGCGTACAAGCTTAGGACGGGTTGTGATCCTAATTAATATCATGCTGTATGTATCTACGTGATGATTATTTCATATTTTCCAGGTTTAAAAAGATACTGAAAAGGAGTTTCCTTTTTCTTCCACTAGGACCTTATACCAGTGTTACCCAAACCCAAAGACCTTCGACCATTCCCTAGTATGGAGGCGCTTATTTTCAAGGGTCATCAATCCATTATCAGATCAATCTCCATTCATCCTCTTGGCAAGTTCCTTGCATCTGGTTCAGATGATCAAACTGTTAAAAGTAAGTTTTCTTACTTTTGTTTATTTGATAAAAGTTTGTTCGAGTCATTTCGAAAAATGTGGAATAACTATCTTTGTATTATACTTGTAAGAACAGTACTTTGGCAGATACTTAATCTTGATAATGAATGGAAGATGGGGTGTTTACAAGAAGAGTGTATGATAGTACAGTTAAAGGTGGTTAATGTGAGAGAAATACCACTTTTGACATGGAGAAATAAAGTGGAAGTGTACTGAAGGGAAAGAAATTTTGGAAAATTGCATGGAATAGGGCATGCAAGGACAGGGATAAGTGGGGACTCTTTTGCCATGGCCACCACTTAATGGGAGTTCCTGGAGGGAATGGGCATCAGAGTTATAGGTTGATAGACAGATGTATCTCCATGCTTTCAATTAACCTGTAAACTACCAGTGAAAAGTTTTACCAAGGATGTAAGGCATGTGTACCAGTAGGAAGAGAGGAGCGAGATTGGAAGGTTGGTCTGCAGCAGGGGGTAGGTGATGTCCCCTTGGTTGTTTAATTTGTTTACAGATGGGGTGGTTAGGGAGGTGAATGCAAGAGTTTTGGAGAGAGGGGTGAGTATGCAGTCTGTTAGGGATAACAGGGCCTGAGAAGTGAGTCAGTTGTTGTTGGCCAGTGATACAGCTCTGGTAGCTGATTCAAGTGAGAAACTGCAGAAGTTGGTGACTCAGTTTGGAAAAGCGTGTGCAAGGAGAAAGTTGAGAGTGAATGTGAATAAGAGTGAGGTTGGTAGGTTCATTAGGGTTGAGGGACAAGTAAATTGGGATGTAAGTTTGAATAAAGAAAAACTCGAGGAAGTTAAGTGTTTTAGATATCTGGTAGTGGACTTAGCAGCGAATGGAACCATGGAAATGGAAGTGAGTTATGTGATGGGGAAGGGGTGAAGGTTGTGGGAGCGATGAAGAATGTGTGGAAAGAGAGAACGTTATCTCAGAGAGCAAAAATTGGTATGTTTGAGGGAATAGTAGTAGTAGTTCGAAAGAAGAGAGAGTGTTAGGGTGAAGAGAGTTGTGAGAGTAAGTTAGCTTGGAAAGGAGACTTGTGTGAGGAAGTACCAGGAGAGATTGAGTGTAGAATGGCTAAAGGTGAGAGCAAATGATGTGCGGGGAGTGAGGGAGGAATGGGATGTATTTAGTGAAGCAATGGTGGCTTGTGCAAAAGGTGCTTGTGGCATGAGAAAGGTGGGAGGTGGGCAGATTAGAAAGGGTAGTGAGTGGTGGGCTGAAGAAGTAGGATTATTAGTGAAAGAGAAGAGAGAGGCATTTGGACGATTTTATCACCTGCAAATGACTGGGAGATGTATAAAAGAAACCGGCAAAAAGGCAAGAGAAAGGTGCAAGAGGTGAAAAAGAGGGCAAATGAGAGTAGGGGTGAGAGTGTATTATTAGATTTTAGGGAGAATAAAAAGATGTTTTGTAAGGAGGTAAATAAAGTGCGTAAGACAAGAGAAGAAATTGGAACATTGATGAAGGGGGCTAATGGGGAGGTAATAACAAGTAATGGTGAAGTGAGAAGGAGATGGAGTGAATAATTTGAAGGTTTGTTGAATGTGTTTGATGACAGAGTTGCAGATATAGGATGTTTTGGTCGGGATGGAGTGCAAAGTGATAGGGTCAGGGAGAATGGTTTGGTAAACAGATGAAGAGGTAGTGAAAGCTTTGCAGAAGATGAAAGCCAGCAAGACGGAAGATTTAGATGGTATTGCAGTGGAATTTATAAAAGAAAGGGGGTGACTGTGTTGTTGATTGGTGGGTAAGGATGTTCAGTGTATGTATGGTGCATGGTGAAGTGCCTGAGGATTGGGGGAATGCATGCATAGTGCTATTGTACAGAGGCAAAGGGGATAGAGGTGAAAGTTCAAATTACAGAGGTATAAGTTTGTTGAGTTTTCCTGGGAAATTATAAGGGAGGGTATTGATTAAGAGGGTAAAGGCAATTACAGAGCATCAGATTGGAGAAGAGTAGTGTGGTTTCAGATGTGGTAGAGCATGCATGGATCACTTGTTTGCTTTGAAGAATGCATGTGAGAAATACTTAGAAAAGCAGATGGATTTGTATGTAGCATTTATGGATCTGGAGAAGGCATATGATAGGGTTGATAGAGATGCTTTGTGGAAGGTATTAAGAGGATATGGTGAGGAAAGTAAGTTGTTAGAAGCAGTGAAAAGTTTTTACCAAGGATGTAAGGCATGTGTACGAGTAGGAAGAGAGGAAAGTGATTGGTTCCCAGTGAGTGTCGGTTTGCAGCTGTGGTGCGTGATGTCTCCATAGTTGTTTAATTTGTTTATGGATGGGGTTGTTAGGGAGGTAAATACAAGAGTTTTGGAGAGAGGGGCAAGTATGCAGTCCGTTGTGGACAAGAGGGCTTGGGAAGTGAGTCAGTTGTTGTTTGCTGATGATACAGCACTGGTGGCTGATTCGGGTGAGAACATGCAGAAGTTGGTGACTGAGTTTGGTAAAGTGTGTGAAAGAAGAAAGCTGAGAGTAAATGTGAATGAGAGCAAGGTTATTAGGTTCAGTATGGTTGAGGGACAAGTTAATTGGGAGGTGAGTTTGAATGGAGAAAAAGTGGAGGAAGTGAGGTGTTTTAGATATCTGGAAGTGGATTTAGCAGTGGGTGGAACCTTGGAATCAGATATGAGTCACAGGGTTGGGGAGGGGGCGAAGGTTCTGGGAGTGTTGAAGAATGTGCGGAAGGCGAGAACATTATCTCATAGAGAAAAAATGGGTATGTTTGAAGGAATAGTAGTTCCAACAATGTTATATGGTTGCGAGGCATGGGCTACAGGTAGGGTTGTGTGGAGGAGGGTGGATGTGTTGGAAATGAAATGTTTGAGGACAACATGTAGTGTGAGGTGGTTTGATCAAGTAAGTACTGAAAGGGTAAGAGAGATATGTGGAAATAAAAAGAGTGTGGTTGAGAGAGCAGAAGAGGGTGTGTCAGAGGTGGAGGGAATGAGGAGAAGTGTGAGACCAAATTGGAGGTGGAAGGATGAGTGAAAAAGATTTTGAGTGATCAGGGCCTGAACATAGAGGAGGGTGAGAGGCGTGCAAGGAATAGAGTGAATTGGAACGATGTGGTATACTTGGGTCAACATGCTGTCATTGGATTGAACCAGGGCATGTGAAGCATCTGCAGTAAACCATGGAAAGTTTTGTTGGGCCTGGATGTTAACAGGGAGCTGTGGTTTTGGTGTATTACACATGACTGCTAGAGACTGAGTGTGAACGAATGTGGCCTTTTTTTACTTTTTCTTGCATTATCTAGCCAGGTGTGTGTGTGTGTGCTATTTCATGTGTGGCAGGGTGGCTACAGGAATGAGCCATTCTTCTTTTGTTTCCTGGCACTGCTTTGCTAACATAGGCATGATAAGTAATGAATAAAAAAAGAAAATGACTCTGTATATGAGCGTATTCAATAGGTCAAGTTATTATCTTTTAATTCTTTTACTTGGGCAGGATCAGGTACATATAACCTCTCATTTGACTCCATATTTCTTCAGATAACCATCATACTAAATTGAGAAAAGAGTACTCTCTTGACCTAAGTGTTTCTTGATTTTACATTCTGCTTAATGAATTGAATTCCCATGTGATCAAGAGATGTTTTGTTTTTTCAGAAATGATGACATGCATATACTTTCTGCTGATATAATTCTGATATCTATCATACTTGTTTGCCATTTCCCATGTACAGAGGTTGTGCCAGGAACTGATGAAGAATGGCTTCATTTGCTCACATCCTTTTTCTAGCTGTCATGTATAATGCACCAAAACCAGAGGCCCCTTATCCTTAGCAAGCCTCATAAACATTTCCATGACTTCCCCTGACTAATTCATAAGTTCTAGTTAAGCTACTGACAAGTATTGCTTCTTGTATACCACATAGCTTGCTCACTTTGTCTTGTGCATTCCTCACACCCCTCAGTATGTTCAGGCCCTGATCATTCAGACCATCTTTCACTCCGTCTGTTTTACATATTAGCTGCATTGGAGTCGAAGCAGTATCATCACCAGTGGATGGAAGACTTGCCAATGACTTTTTCATCCCAAAGGAACCCTCTTTACTACACTTCCATGTGAAGTGCAGCCCCATGAAAGGACTCAATTGGTTCCATGATAATTTTGATTAATTGGCAGAGGATGTGTGAAACAGGTGTTTGCTTCAAAGAATTTGTGTAGAATTACATGGAGAAAGAGAGGGATTTGTATATTGCATTAATGGGTCTGGAGAAAGCATATGACACAGTTGATAGTGATGTTTGGGGAAGGTGCTTCAAAATGGTAATAGGGGAAAGTTACTAAATGCAGTGTGTTTTTACTGGAACATGAAGGTGAGTGTGTGAGTAGGAAGAGAGAAGAATGACTTGTTCCCAGTAAAAGTGGGTCTATGTCCAAGGTGTATAATGTCACCACAGTGGTTTGATTCTGTTCCTGGACAGAATTGTAAGGAAGGTGAATGCAGGTCTTGAAATATGGGGCAGAACTACAGCTTGATGGAAGTGGGGGACTTGGGAGATAAGTCATTTGCTATTTGAAGATGACACAGCTTTAATAGCAGACTCTATAGAGAAATTGCAGAAGCTGGCACTAGTGTTTAGAAAGCATTTGAAAGAAGGAAGCTGAGAGTTAATTTGAATAAAAATAAGGTAATGAGATTGAACAAAGGGTTGAGAAGGATAGTCAGAGTGTAAGTTTAAATTGGGAGGACTTAGGGGATGTGGAATGTTTTGGATATCTGGGAGTGGATGTGAAAACAGATGGAACCTCGGGGATTGTAGTGAGTCATTGGTTGGGAGAAAGGGCTAAGGTCCTGGGTGCTCTAAGGAGCATGTGGAAGGAGGGGTTGTTACCTTTAAGGGTGAAGATGGGCATTACTTGTAAGGTTGCCAACCTCTGCTTCCTGCACCATCTTTTCCCCTCCTCTCTCACCCACCTCTACCTCCCACACCAACCTCTGCCTCCCTCACCAACCTGCCTACTGTGCCAGCCTTTGCATACCTCACCAACCTCTGCCTCCCTCATTAACCTCTACCCTCCTTACCAACCTCTGCCTCCTGCACCACCCTTTATCTGCCTCTTACATCCTCTCAACCTCTGTCTACCTCATCAAACTCTGCCTCTTGCATGAACCTCTGCTTTCCTCACCAGCTTGTGCCTCTCTCAACACTTTCTACCCTCTGCATCAGCCTCTGCCTCTATTGCCAGTTTCTGCCTCCTGCACCAACCTCTGTCTCCCTCACCAACACCTGCATCTTGCACCAACCACTGCTACCTACACCAACCCTCGCCATAGTCTCCAGTCTCAGCCTCTGGCACCAACCTCTGTCTTCCTCACCAACTTCTGCTTCTCACACCAACCTCTGCCTCCCTCACCAACCTCTGCCTCACTCGCCAACCTATGCCTTCCTCACTATCCTTTGTCTCCTTCACCACCCTCTGCTCCCATCACCCAACTCTTCCTCCTGTAGCACACTCTCCCTCTTTCACCAGCCTCTCCCTTCAGCACCAACTTCTGCTTCCTGCACCAACTTCCCCCTCCCTTTGTAACCCCTGCCTCCTAAACTAACCTCTGCCTCCCTCACCAACCTCTGCCTTGCCATGCCAACCTCTTCCTCCCTCACCATCCTCTGCCTCTCTAATCAACCTTTTCTCTCTTCACCAACCTCAGCCTCCTTCACCAGCCTCTCTCTCCCTCACAAACCCCTGTGTTCCTCACCAGCCTCTACCTCCCTTGCCAACTTTTGCCTCTCTCAACAACCTGTCCCATGCACCAACCTCTGTCTAGTCTCTGCCTCTTGCACCTACCTCTGCTCCCTTCATTAATCTCTGCATTCTGCACCAACCTCTTCTCCCTTCATTAACCTCTGCATTCTGCACCACCCTCTGGCTCTGTGTCCAATCTCAGACTTTTGCACCAACCTCTCACTCCCTCCCTCTGGCTTCCTTACCAATATCTGCCTCCCACACCAGCCTTTGCTTACTTCACCATCCTCTGTGCCTTTCCCCATCCTTTGTTTCCTGCTCTAACCTCTGCCTTCCACACCAACTTTTACCTCCTGCACCAGCCTCTTCCTCCCTTATCAACATCTGCCTCCCTTATAAGCCTCTGCTTCCTCCCTTAGCATCCCTTTCCTCCTATACTAACCTCTGCCTCCCTCACCAACCAATGCCTGCCATACCATCCGCTTCCTCACAAACCTCTGCCTTTGTCATCACCCACTGCATCCCTCACCACCCTCTGCTTCCCTCATTAACCTCTGCCTCTCTCACCAGTTTCTGTCTCCCTTTCACCAGCCTCTGCCTCCCTCACCAACATCTGCCTACCACAGTAGCTTCTTTGTCCCTCATCAGCCTCTCCCTCTTGCACCACCCTTGTCTCCCTCACCAACCTCTGCTTGCTTCCCTTGCCATCCTTTGCTTCCCATACCAACCTCTGCTTCCCAGGCCAGCGTTTGCCTCCTGAACCAACCTTTGTTTCCCTCGCTCAGCTGTGCTTCCTGTACCAAACTCTGCCTACCTCAGCTCAGCTGAGTCAGCCTCCTTCACCAACCTTTGCCTTCAGTACTCACTTGTGCTTCCTGCACCAACCTCTCCTTTCCTCAGCAACCTCTGCCCCCCTCACCAGCCTCAGCTTGCGATACCACCGTGCCAACCTCTTCCTCCCACACCAACCTCTGCCTCCCTCACCAACCTCTGCTTCCCTCACCAATCTCTGCCTCTTGATCCAAACTCTGCCTCCTTCATCAACCTTTGCCTCCTTTACCAACTTCTCCCTTCCATACCAACCTCTCCCTTCTGTTCTAACTTCTGCCTCCTTCACCAGTTTCTTTCCTCACCAACCTCAGTCTAATCTAACCAACCTGCCAACCTCTGCCTTCCAGGCCAACCTTGCCTCCTGCACCAAACTCTGTCTCTGTAGTCAACCTCTGCCTCCCATGCCAACCTTGCCTCCTGCACCAGACTCTGTTTCCCTAGTCAACCTCTCCCTCCCTGGTCATCCTTTACCTCCTACACAAACCTCAGCCTTTTGCACCAGCATTTACTTTCCTCACAGACCTCTGCCTACCTTGCCAAAATTTTCATCCCTCACCAACTTATTCGCCTTGCACTAACCTCTGCCTCCCTCTCCAGTTTCAGCCTGGTGCACCAACCCTCCCTCACCATATATGCAATTTAAATAAGTGGGAACCGATGAAAATCACCAGAAATTAATCAAAATCCAAAGAGAGCATAAGAAGGTCATAAGACATGGTAAATGCAAGGAAGAAAAAAAGAATTTCCTTGAAAGTTGAGAATAAGCCTAAGGAATTCTTCAAATATATAAGAAAAAGGAAGACAGTCAGAGAAGGAATTGGACCATTATGAAACAAACATGACTCACTAACTACTGATGACAGAGAAATGGCTACCATACTAAATTATTCCTTTTACTCCATATTCACAATTGAAGAAACATCTCGAATACTGCAACCAATGAAAGTGTTTTAAGGATTTGATGAAGAAGAGTTGAAGGTTAGAGAAATATGGAGCTCTGAAGTTCTTGAATACCTGGACCAATTAAATCCTGACAAATCCAAAGGTTCAGATAACTTAGCTCCACGATTTTTAGAAGAGGTCAGGAGACAGTGGATATACCACATAACAAAAATTGTCAACAAATCTCTATCAGATGGTCAGGTGCCAACTGACTGGAAACTTTCAAAAGTTACTCCTATATATAAAAATGAAGACAAAGAGTGTGCTTTGAACTATCACCCAATTAACCTTACATCAGTGTTAGGTGAAATGATGGAAAAGATGATTATAATAGGAGATGAAATTGTCACGTTTGTAGATCACAAAATAATATCTGACAATCAACATGGTTTCAGCAATAGAAGATCTTGCCTGCATTCTGTCTTCAAGTTTAATATTTTCTTTTTTCTTTTTTTTTCCCCAGACAACCCAGTTTTGGGCCAATCAGCCCTTCTATTGTCAGTCTTTCTCATGTAGACAACTGTTTTCCTCACCAACCTCTGCCTCCCTTACCAACCTCTACATTCCTCACCAACCTCTGCCTCCTTATCAACCCTCTTCATCCCTCACCAGCTTCTGTCAACCTCACCAACCTGTGCCTCCTGCACCAACCCTATCCTTCCCTTAGAAACTACCATACCATTGGCCTCAATTCTAAGTAAAGTATTGGAAACAATAATCAGATATAATTGTTGAATTTCTGGAAGAAAATAGGTTCATAACTGACCATAAACATCTGATTAAATTTTTTCATCACATATATATATATATATATATGACAACTGGGACTTCAAAATACCCCAGTGTGTTATATGCTTAGACATTCATAAAATTTTTGATAAAATACTACGTAAGAGATTGCTGAATAAACTTAAAACTCACAGCATAGATAATTTCTGTATGTGGATAGTGGGTTGGGTTTCTCAGAAGCAGAGAGTGATATTAAATGGAGAAACATCTGACTGGTTTCACATGTGTAGTGGATTTTCACAAGGCTCTGACCTAAGACCCATGCATTTCATCATATATACATGAGTGGCCTAGAGACAGGACTCACCAGTAGAATCTGAAAATTTGCTATGACACAAAATTTGGAACATATTCATCTCAAAGGAAGACTGTCTGAAGATTCAAGGGTTTTAGATAAACTGGTTGAGTGGACAGAAACATGGCAGTCAAAGTTCAATGTAGGCAGGTGTAAAGCTATGCACTTTAGTGCCAAAAATATAGATCATTGATACAAGATACTTGGTAAATCACAAAAAATTAAAGAAGAAAAAAAATGACATTATCAGTGATGACCTTTGGTATGGCCAACAGTGCCTAGCTGCAGGGTCAGCTCCTCATATACTCTCTTTATGTATAGAGCCCTGTTCCTCGGCTGCTAAGGGGGCCCATTAGTCCCAACTGTTACATGGCAGCCTCCTTCAGAAAGCATTAATGGCTGTCCCATACACTCTGAATTTCACCCCCCCCCCCCCCCCCAGGGCTTGTGATTCAGGGGGGGGAGTTTGAAGGGTGGAAGGGCCCCAAAAAGGCCCAGCAGCATACATAGATGGAAGTGGAAACTGCAAAACAAAGATATGATGATAATCACCCTTTACAATGCCTTAGTGAGACCTCATTTAGAGAAAACCGTTAAGTTCTGGTCACCTAATTTGATCAGAGATAAAGAGAAACTTGAACAAATTCAAAGAAGAGCAGCCAGACTAATCCCTTTACTTATAGTAAAGCTGTATGAGAAGACTCAAAGACTTCAAATTGTTTTGTTAAGAAAGGTGCAGATTGAGATGATCTTGAATAGGTGTTCAAAATACTAAAGAATATGGTAACATATATGAAAATCCCTGGGGAAAATCCCTGGGATAGGGGAGAAAGAATACTTCCCACGTATTCCCTGCGTGTCGTAGAAGGCGACTAAAATGGGAGGGAGCGGGGGGCTGGAAATCCTCCCCTCGTTTTTTTTTTAATTTTCCAAAAGAAGGAACAGAGAAGGGGGCCAGGTGAGGATGTTCCCTCAGAGGCCCAGTCCTCTGTTCTTAATGCTACCTTGCTGATATGGGAAATGGCGAATAGTTTAAAAAAAAAAAATGAAAATCTGTTCACCTTAGACACAGAGTCATTGACTAGAAATAATGGTATGAAGATGAAAGGAAGGAGATGTAATAATGTGGGAAAAAAAAGAAATGTTTTTTACATATACAGTAGTGGAGTATTAGAATAAACTACCTCCCAAAGTAGCAAATGCAAAGACTGTAAATACCTTTAAATTGAGGCTAGACAGATACTTCACAGACATATCTAATCAGTAAGGAAACAGTACTCCTTTTATTTTCCTCTAATTTTTTAGACTCCTGCTGCTGCATAGACTGTTAGGGAACTTTTCCAGTCCAAAGTTTCTAATCAAGGATCTGTGGCAATATTTTATTACTATAGTGCATGGTATTGTTATCTCATTTTCTTCCTGCTGGCAATTGAGCCAGAGGGAGTGGGTGAGGAGTGCCCTCTGCTTTGTTATCTCGTTTATACTACTGTATTTATACTCCTTGTACTTTTTTAACTTTCTAAAATGGGAAACAGAAGAAGGAGTCACGCGGGGAGTGCTCATCCTCCGCGAAGGCTCAGATTGGGATGCCTAAATGTGTGTGGATGTAACCAAGATGTGAAAAAAGGAGAGATAGGTAGTATGTTTGAGGAAAGGAACCTGGATGTTTTGGCTCTGAGTGAAACGAAGCTCAAGGGTAAAGGGGAAGAGTGGTTTGGGAAGGTCTTGGGAGTAAAGTCAGGGGTTAGTGAGAAGACAAGAGCAAGGGAAGGAGTAGCAATACTCCTGAAACAGGAGTTGTGGGAGTATGTGATAGAATGTAAGAAAGTAAATTCTCGATTAATATGGGTAAAACTGAAAGTTGATGGAGAGAGATGGGTGATTATTGGTGCATATGCACCTGGGCATGAGAAGAAAGATCATGAGAGGCAAGTGTTTTGGGAGCAGCTGAATGAGTGTGTTAGTGGTTTTGATGCACGAGACCGGGTTATAGTGATGGGTGATTTGAATGCAAAGGTGAGTAATGTGGCAGTTGAGGGAATAATTGGTGTACATGGGGTGTTCAATGTTGTAAATGGAAATGGTGAAGAGCTTGTAGATTTATGTGCTGAAAAAGGACTGATGATTGGGAATACCTGGTTTAAAAAGCGAGATATACATACATAAGTATACTTATGTAAGTAGGAGAGATGGCCAGAGAGCGTTATTGGATTACGTGTTAATTGACAGGCGCGCGAAAGAGAGACTTTTGGATGTTAATGTGCTGAGAGGTGCAACTGGAGGGATGTCTGATCATTATCTTGTGGAGGCTAAGGTGAAGATTTGTAGAGGTTTTCAGAAAAGAAGAGTGAATGTTGGGGTGAATAGGGTGGTGAGAGTAAGTGAGCTTGGGAAGGAGACTTGTGTGAGGAAGTACCAGGAGAGACTGAGTACAGAATGGAAAAAGGTGAGAACAATGGAGGTAAGGGGAGTGGGGGAGGAATGGGATGTATTTAGGGAATCAGTGATGGATTGAGCAAAAGATGCTTGTGGCATGAGAAGAGTGGGAGATGGGTTGATTAGAAAGGGAAGTGAGTGGTGGGATGAAGAAGTAAGAGTATTAGTGAAAGAGAAGAGAGAGGCATTTGGACGATTTTTGCAGGGAAAAAATGCAATTGAGTGGGAGATGTATAAAAGAAAGAGACAGGAGGTCAAGAGAAAGGTGCAAGAGGTGAAAAAAAGGGCAAATGAGAGTTGGGGTGAGAGAGTATCATTGGATTTTAGGGAGAATGAAAAGATGTTCTGGAGGGAGGTAAATGAAGTGCGTGGGACGGGGGAGCAAATGGGAACTTCAGTGAAGGGCGCAAATGGGGAGGTGATAACAAGTGGTGGTGATGTGAGAAGGAGATGGAGTGAGTATTTTGAAGGTTTGTTGAATGTGTTTGATGATAGAGTGGCAGATAGAGGGTGTTTTGGTCGAGGTGGTGTGCAAAGTGAGAGGGTTAGGGAAAATGATTTGGTAAACAGAGAAGAGGTAGTGAAAGCTTTGCGGAAGATGAAAGCCGGCAAGGCAGCGGGTTTGGATGGTATTGCAGTGGAATTTATTAAAAAAGGGGGTGACTGTATTGTTGACTGGTTGGTAAGGTTATTTAATGTATGTATGACTAATGGTGAGGTGCCTGAGGATTGGCGGAATGCGTGCATAGTGCCATTGTACAAAGGCAAAGGGGATAAGAGTGAGTGCTCAAATTACAGAGGTATAAGTTTGTTGAGTATTCCTGGTAAATTATATGGGAGGGTATTGATTGAGAGGGTGAAGGCAGGTACAGAGCATCAGATTGGGGAAGAGCAGTATGGTTTCAGAAGTGGTAGAGGATGTGTGGATCAGGTGTTTGCTTTGAAGAATGTATGTGAGAAATACTTAGAAAAGCAAATGGATTTGTATGTAGCATTTATGGATCTGGAGAAGGCATATGATAGAGTTGATAGAGATGCTCTGTTGAAGGTATTAAGAATATATGGTGTGGGAGGCAAGTTGTTAGAAGCAGTGAAAAGTTTTTATCGAGGATGTAAGGCTTGTGTACGTGTAGGAAGAGAGGAAAGTGATTGGTTCTCAGTGAATGTAGGTTTGCGGCAGGGGTGTGTGATGTCTCCATGGTTGTTTAATTTGTTTATGGATGGGGTTGTTAGGGAGGTGAATGCAAGAGTTTTGGAAAGAGGGGCAAGTATGAAGTCTGTTGGGGATGAGAGAGCTTGGGAAGTGAGTCAGTTGTTGTTCGCTGATGATACAGCGCTGGTGGCTGATTCATGTGAGAAACTGCAGAAGCTGGTGACAGAGTTTGGTAAAGTGTGTGAAAGAAGAAAGTTAAGAGTAAATGTGAATAAGAGCAAGGTTATTAGGTACAGTAGGGTTGAGGGTCAAGTCAATTGGGAGGTGAGTTTGAATGGAGAAAAACTGGAGGAAGTAAAGTGTTTTAGATATCTGGGAGTGGATCTGGCAGCGGATGGAACCATGGAAGCGGAAGTGGATCATAGGATGGGGGAGGGGGCAAAAATTCTGGGAGCCTTGAAGAATGTGTGGAAGTCGAGAACATTATCTCGGAAAGCAAAAATGGGTATGTTTGAAGGAATAGTGGTTCCAACAATGTTGTATGGTTGCGAGGCGTGGGCTATGGATAGAGTGGTGCGCAGGAGGATGGATGTGCTGGAAATGAGATGTTTGAGGACAATGTGTGGTGTGAGGTGGTTTGATCGAGTAAGTAACGTAAGGGTAAGAGAGATGTGTGGAAATAAAAAGAGCGTGGTTGAGAGAGCAGAAGAGGGTGTTTTGAAATGGTTTGGGCACATGGAGAGAATGAGTGAGGAAAGATTGACCAAGAGGATATATGTGTCGGAGGTGGAGGGAACAACGAGGAGAAGAGGGAGACCAAATTGGAGGTGGAAAGATGGAGTGAAAATGATTTTGTGTGATCGGGGCCTGAACATGCAGGAGGGTGAAAGGAGGGCAAGGAATAGAGTGAATTGGAGCGATGTGGTATACCGGGGTTGACGTGCTGTCAGGGGATTGAATCAGGGCATGTGAAGCGTCTGGGGTAAACCATGGAAAGCTGTGTAGGTATGTATATTTGCGTGTGTGGACGTATGTATATACATGTGTATGGGGGTGGGTTGAGCCATTTCTTTCGTCTGTTTCCTTGCGCTACCTCGCAAACGCGAGAGACAGCGACAAAGCAAAAAAAAAAAAAAAAAAAAAACTACTGTATTTAGATTTTTTTTTTTTTTTTTTTTTTTTTTTTACAGATGAACTCATCTGCTATCAGGTCTCATGTTATCTGTCCTTCCCATGTTCTCCACTGATGCTTGTTTCATTACAGACATAACATATCCGGCTTTGAAGCACTCACTTATTAATTGTCCTAACATTATTTCTTCATGGAATCACTGCAAAGTTGTTATTGTTGAAGCCAAGTAAACTCACATAGAAAGAAATTGTGCCGATTCAATTTCTTTGATTGATGAATTTTTCTGACCTATAACCAAAAGAATCTCCAGCAACACCTGTATCTGTAGGTCAGCCTCCTTTTTTTTTTCTTACCTGGTCATTCTTTAGTTAACTCACCAGCTGCTAAGATTACTCTTTTTAGCCTCTTGATTTTCTTCAAGTGATGTTTCCTTTTTTATCATATCCATGTCTTACTAGTGAACCTGTGCACTCTTCCTATATTTTCTTTGTGCATGGTCATGCAAGTTTTGTCCCACATACAGTTGAACAAGGCATATGTATTGGATGGCATGCTTTTTTACATAAGGAATGTTCTTCCTTGATCAATCTATGGCCGACTCATCAGTCTTTGCTTGCCCTTTTTCATTTTTGCCTCCCCTTCTCGTTGGTCATATGCTTTAGTTTAGCCCATCCCTAAGAAGACCTTTCAAACATTCAGTTACTGTGCTATCACTCTCTGCTCTCTCTTCTACTGTCTATAGGCCTTCACGATTGCCCTTAAATCTAGTTCTATTATCTATTAGAATCCCATTGTAAAGTTCACTGGTAACCTTTTCATGTATGTGACCCATTTTGAATAATCCTGTTTTAGGGATTTTTATAAATCTTTGGTCTTGGCATTCAGTACAGTTAAAGCATTTGACAGGTTGTGGTACCAACCTCTGCTTTTCTGAAATACAATTTTATTTGTAATCATTCCATTACAGTGGTCATTGATGGAATGACATAACTCCATTTTATGCTGTTAACAATTGTGTCCCTTAGGCTTCTGTCCTATTACCTAACCACATTTTTCTTTTCAAAAATGATCCTTCTAAACCCCACAACCCCCATTCATATTCTCTGTGCTTCAGCTTGCTTTTCTTCCTCTTCTCAGTTTAACACTCATTCTATTTCTTGCATTTAACATTTTTCCTATCTTAATTTTCACCTTTACATCATTGCAGAATAAGGAGGCAGTAACTGTCTTAGTTGAATTCGGTAGGGCAGAAGTTCAGTTTCTGCCTATATCTTTCGAAATCTCATTCATATCCTGATATTTATGTTGCAGAGTTGCAGTTTAGCCCATTGATAATATAAACATGTTAGGCACAACAACATCCTCCTCTCTTTTCTGGCACATGTGCATAATTAACATAAAATTTCTATTTCTTAAAAGCCTTAATGCTGCTGTTGGGGCTGAAATTCGGCCCCATTCTTAGTGCAAAGGAATACTGTATTTTTTCACTCCCATTGTTAGACTGAGAATTCTTGATGCTCATTATAATTACTTTGGAAATATTAAAGAAAGATTGTTCTTTAGATGTAGTACATATAGAGCTGTTTAACTCATAAGGGATTGTCATCTGAGAACATTTTTGTGTCTAGACAGGCATTTGACTAAGCATGTTTTCGTAAGATGTTGAGGAGTGAAACTGCCTGAAAACCTTTCAGACTGTAGAAGATTTATGGCTTTTTAAAGCTCCTATTTTGCCTGTGGTGGAAAAGTAATGAATCTTTTCAGAGAGAAAGACTGAAGAAGTTTATACCAAACAGGGCCTGTCATATAAACACCAAAACCCAGATAAAAGGGAACTTTAGGGGTACCTTCATAAGAGGCAGTAGAATATCTGGCTTTATTCTTGTGGAAAAGGCTAGAGATGAACTCCAGATAGAAGGTTTCAGTCACTTCAGTGGTATTCTGTTCTTCATGGAATGAACTGAAAGACTTTCCAGACTAGCAGATTCTGCTTTTGAAGAGAGGGATGAGTGCTACACAAGTCGTCTGTTAACCATTCTCCATAACTCTGCATGAAGAAATGTTTGAGAAAATCGATGAGTGAATTCCAGAATCCAGAACATTGAAGCTGGGATTCTACAGGAAATACAGTGTTCCAAAAGAACCTTAGTTATCATTGGAGGAGCATGGCGTAGCTTAAAGGACTCCCTGATACCAAGATTGTTTGGACTACTTTGGGGCTGCCAGCAGTAGTAAACCCCATAGCCAAATAGTTTGAGAGGGAATTTTTTTATTGAAAATTTAGGGACGTGATATATCTTGTTCCATTATTTTCTGTCAGAGAGCAAAGTGTCTGATGCTATTGCACACACATCTAAAACTGGAGATACAAAAGCTATGAGTAACTCACTGACTCTAGTGCAGAAAACATCCAACTGGGATGTCAGTCCAGGGAAAGGGCATGTTTATTAATATAGTGTCTCATCTTGTTTAGGTATTTGCCCAGGAAATGCACACTCCTTAGAGATATGAGGCTTGGAGAGAAAGGCCTTTTGATGTTTCTATGCTTCTACAGTGGAAAAACTGAGGGTTGAAAGGTCCTAACCCAGTGAACATTTAAGGAAATGTCTCATGGTAATGGGACACTACCACAAAAACAAAAGGTTTCTAAATTTTCAAAGCATATACACCATATTGCACATTTTATCTTACCTCTCATTTGAGGTAGCCATGAGTTAGGTATGCTTTTTGTCATGCTCGTTCTGCATGTTCATATGATTAAAAATTTATATTTTATGAGTTATGGGGGAAAGGAAGGTGCTGAGTTTCACAGGTGTAAAAATCTTTATTTTCAGTTTGGGAGATAAGCACAGGACGGTGTTTACGCAGTTTTTATGTTGAGGAAGCTGTTAAATGGGTGGCATGGAATCCAAGCAACAAACTCTTCTTATTAGGAGTTGCATTTGAAAGCAAAGTTATCTTCTTGAATCCTGAGACTTACCTGACTGACAAGGTTGTAGTTCAGCAGACAAATGCAATATTCAGAGAAGAACCTGATCAAGGCGACTACATACGTAAGTGTTTTGCCTGTTTTGATTATTGAATTGTAATTTTAGAAACTCAACAAGGATGCCACACTCAGAATATTGCTTATTTTCTATTTGTCTTGGGTAAAGAAGACACTGACTGGTACTTTTCTTCTTCAGGACATGAATTTCTCTGTGCATAAGAAGACATGTTCATATTGATATGTAGGCAAAGAAGTCAAAGTGTACAAGGGCCTCTTGGTTTCATTGTTTTCATTGTAGGTAACATTATGTAGGTCTTGTCTTTAAATTTGCTCATGTTGGATTAGGCTAACAGTGTCATAGAACACAGTTTGATTTATTTGCAAACCACATCTCTCTAATTTGTTCCATCACTTGCAAGCCTCATGCCCTCCTGCATGTTCAGGCCCCGAGTCTTCAAAGCATCTTTCTCTCCATCCTTCCACCTTGTTTTGCCCCAAGCCTTCAAAGCATTTTTCACTCCATCCTTCCACCTCCTCCTTGTTTCCCTCCTTTTGCTTGTTCTTTTTGCCTCTGACATGTATGCCCTCTTCGTCATCCTTTCCTCGCTAATCCTATTCCTATATCCAAACCATTTCAGCACACTCTCTTGAGCTATGTTATAAGAGACAAATATATAAATTAAAGACCCATTTTTTCCCTTAAAGACAGGGACCTTTCTATCCACATATTCCTCACTGTAGACAAGATCTTTGTCGCCTAACCCGCCTAATGGATCATTTCAACTTCCATGGTTCTGTGTACTGCCATATCCGCTCACAGGTATGTAAACCATTCCCCTTCCTCCAAGTTCTTGTCATTTGTACTCACACTTCAAATAGCCTGTCTCTTTTCTCAATTAAATCTAATATCCTTGCCTTTATCACATTTATTTTCAACTTTCTACTTTCACACACACTCCCAAATTTAGACACCACCTTGTGCAGTTTCTCACTTGGTGATCAGCAAACAACAAGTAACTCAGCTTCTTGGCCCCCTACCCCAGTCAGACTACATACCTGCCTCTCCATGACCCTTGAATTTACCTCCCTTAGCACCTCATCCATAAACATTAAACAACCATGGTGGCATCACATACCCTCGCCACAGACCCAACATAACCTGGAACAGCTCACCCTCCTCTCTGCCTACTCACACACATACCTTACTCTTTTTTTTTTTTATGAAAATTCCCACTGCTTCTCATAACTTTCCTCCCACACCATGTGTTTGTAGCACCTTCCATAGAACATCTATGTCAATCCTTTCATTGCTTTTACCAGATCCATAACTACCACATACATAGCCTTTTGTTTCTCTTAAGTGTTTCATACACATATTCTTTAAAGCAAACACATGATCCACATATCCTATACCATTCCTGAAACCACATTGTTTTTTCCCAGTCTGATGTTCTATACATCCTAAGCTCTTGCCCTTGCACTGACTCGACATAACTCTTGGACATTCCCAAACAAATCATCTCCCTTACCCTTGAGCTTTGCTTCCCTCATTCAAGAACACTCAGGTTCCTTTCCTCAAACTTATTAAGTATCTCTCTTATTCTTGCCTTGGTTACAACCAGATATCTTCCAAGACTTCTGCATGAGCCCTCAAGGAGGATGAGCACTCCCTTCTTGGCCCTTTAGTCTGTTCCGTCTATTAGAAATTGAAATATAGGAAGGGGAGGGTGCCACCCACCTAAGTGGTTCTCAGGTTGCACTCCTGTGACCCAGGTAGCTGTCTTTTATTTCTGCTTCACCCTTGTGTGGACTACTAGCATTCTGTCCCCAAACATGCAATCTTTCCATGTCAAACATAACACATGACAACACCTAACTCACACAGCTCATTCTTTATAACTCCAGATTTTCCTTCGGTGAGCACTGTGCACAATCCCTGCCTTTTGGTAAAGTAGTAGGAGCAGTAAATAGAAGTAGGAGGTAGGAACATTAGGTAGGAGCCTCAAAAAGCACTGCACTAGAGCTGCCTTCTGCCAATGGCCTGTTAGAGGTGAGGCACTAAAGGTTAAGAAATGGCACTGCAAGTTACTAGTTATAGAGGCTATTGCCATGGTCACCCCTTTGAGGAAGTTCCAGTTGGAACAGGCATCAGAGGTAAAGATAAGAGTGTTTCCAAGCCTTTCCTGCTGCCCCCTTAGTCATCTTCTCTGATGCACAAGGAACACAAGGGAAGTATTCTTTTTCCCTTATCCCCAGAAAAGCCACCCACCTCACCTATCCAAAAAAGTCTTCAGGAAATCCACCCCCCTTACCTTGTTAAAAAAGGATGAAAGAAATGCAAAAGATTTTATAATGTTTCATTAAAGATAACCAGAAGAGTAGCATGCTTCCCCCATTAGTGGTCTAGTATGTTGTTGAATGGGCAGAGGATGAGATGAGCAGGCAGTTAGTGTATAATGATTATGGAGTTTTCACTTGTGATTTACATGCCCATAAGCAGACTCCACTTTATAGTTTCTCTCCTGGCATCATGTCATACTGTGAGTACTAAGCACACTACATACATACATATTATTTATATGTATTATTTACATATTTACTCAAGAATACAGTTATGTACATGAATGGAAGAACAAATCATTTTGATTATCACTAAAGATTATAAAAATGTTTTAAAGTAATTGTATCTTACTTCTTAATCTGACCATATTTTCGTTACTTCCTTAATCTTCTACCTCGGGGTAAAGAGAGTGCACGTGCTCGCATTACATATGATAAACGAGATTCAGTATACTACACACCTTCATCATAACTTTCTAGGCATGAATTCACACCATATACTCAGTGCACATTACTGATAAGTATTGTGTGGAAAGAAAGAACACCATCTCAGAGAGCAAAAATGGTTATGTTTGAAGGGATAGTAGTTCCAACAATATGGTTGTGAGACATGGGCTATAGATGGGGTTGTATGGAGGAGGATGGATGTGTTGGAAATGAGATGTTTGAGGACAATATGTGGTATGAGATGGTTTGATCGAGTAAGTAATGAAAGGTTATTAGATATTAGTGAAAATATAGCAGAAGGTAGCGATGCTGTTTCCTGTGGGGCAGGATGTCACCAGGAATAGATGAGGGCAAGCAAGTATGAATATGTACAAGTGTATATATCTATATGTTGATATGTATATGTATGTTTATGGGCATTTATGTATATATACACATGTATATGAGTGGATGGGCCATTCTTCGTCTATTTCTTGGCGCTACCTCTGACACAGGAAGCAGTGATCAAGTATAGTCATAGAAATGAAATATATTTTTCATGTCTTTCCCATTTCCCATGATAGTAAGGTAGCTTAAGGATCAGAATGCTACTTCCTGACACAGCCCCACTAATGTGGGAAACTGCAATCAAGTGCAGTGATAGATGAATATATTCTTATACTTTTTTATTTTTATATTTATTATTTATTTTGCTTTGTCGCTGTCTCCCACGTTTGCGAGGTAGCACAAGGAAACAGACGAAAGAAAATGGCCCAACCCACCCCCATACACATATATATACATACACAGTCCACACACGCAAATATACATACCTATACATCTAAATGTACACATATATATACACACACAGACACATACATATATACCCATGCACACAATTCATACTGTCTGCCTTTATTCATTCCCATTGCCACCTCGCTACACATAAAATAACAACCCCCTCCCCCCTCATGTGTGCGAGGTAGCGGTAGGAAAAGACAACAAAGGCCACATTCGTTTACACTCAGTCTCTAGCTGTCATGTAATAATGCACTGAAACCACAGCTCCCTTTCCACATCCAGGCCCCACACAACTTTCCATGGTTTACCCCAGATGCTTCACATGCCCTGGTTCAATCCACTGACAGCACGTCAACCCCGGTATACCACATCGTTCCAATTCACTCTATTCCTTGCCCTCCTTTCACCCTCCTGCATGTTCAGGCCCCGATCACACAAAATCTTTTTCACTCCATCTTTCCACCTCCAATTTGGTCTCCCACTTCTCCTCGTTCCCTCCACCTCCGACACATATATCCTCTTGGTCAATCTTTCCTCACTCATTCTCTCCATGTGCCCAAACCATTGCAAAACACCCTCTTCTGCTCTCTCAACCACACTCTTTTTATTTCCACACATCTCTCTTACCCTTATGTTACTTACTCGATCAAACCACCTCACACCACACATTGTCCTCAAACATCTCATTTCCAGCACATCCATCCTCCTGCGCACAACTCTATCCATAGCCCACGCCTCGCAACCATACAACATTGTTGGAACCACTATTCCTTCAAACATAACCATTTTTGCTTTCCGAGATAA
>NC_092255.1:12266792-12291548 GCF_036320965.1 Panulirus ornatus
TGTATGTATGACTCATGGTGAGATACATGAGGATTGGTGGAATGCTTGCATAGTGCCATTATACAAAGGCAAAGGGGATAAAAGTGAGTGCTCAAATTACAGAGGTATAAGTTTGTTGGGTATTACTGGAAAGTTATATGGGAGGGTATTGATTCAGATGGTGAAGGCATGTACAGATCATCAGATTGGAGAAGAGCAGTGTTTTTTCAGAAGTGTTAGAGGATGTGTGAATCAGGTGTTTGCTTTGAAGAATGTGTGTGAGAAATACAGACAGTATGAATTATGTACATGTGTATGTATGTATATGTCTGTGTGTGTATATATATGTATTATTTGAGATGTATAGGTATGTATATGCGTGTTTGAACTTGTACGTATATACATGTGTATGTGGGTGGCTTGGGCCATTCTTTCTTCTGTTTCCTTGCGCTACCATGCTAATGCGGGAGACAGCGACAAAGTATAATGAATGAATAAATATATATGTATATATTTGTATTTATTATATTTTGTCACTGTGTCCCGCATTGGCGAGGTAGCGCAAGGAAACAGATGAAAGAATAGACCAACCCCCAACATAAACAAGTATGTACATAAACGCCTGCACACACACATATACATACCTATACATTTCAATGTATACATACATATACATACTCAGACGTATACATATATACACATGTACATACTTCATACTTACTACCTTCATCCATTCCAGTCGCCACCCTGCCACACCTGAAATGACACACCCCTTCCCCATAAGTGCGTGAGGTAGCGCTAGGAAACGACAACAAAGGCCACATTCGTTCACACTCAGTCTCTACCTATCATGTATAATGCACTGAAACCACAGCTCTCTTTCCACATCCAGGCCCCACAGAACTTTCCAAGGTTTACCCCAGATGCTTCACATACCCAGTTCACTATTCCTTGCACGCCTTTCACCCTCCTGCATGTTTAGGCCCTAATTGCTCAAAATCTTTTTCACTCCCTCCATCCATCTCCAATTTGGTCTCCTGCTTCTCCTCGTTTCCTCCAACTCTGACACACATATAGCGTCTTTGTCAATCTTTCCTCTCTCATTCTCTCCAGGTGACCAAACCATTTCAATACACCTTCTGCTTTCTCAACCACTCTGTTTTTATTACCACACATCTCTCTTACCCTTTCATTACTTACTCGATCAAACCATCTCACACCACATGTTGTCCTTAAACATCTCATTTCCAACACACCCACCCTCCTCCGCACAACCCTATCTATAGCCCACGCTTCGCAACCATATAACATTGTTGGAACCACTATTCCCTCAAACATACCCATTTTTACTCTCTGAGATAATGATCTCGCCTTCCACGCATTCTTCAACGCTCCCAAAACCTTTACCTTCTCCCTCAACCTGTGACTCACTTCTGCTTCCATGGTTCCATCTGCTGCCAAATGCCAAATCCACTCCCAGATATCTAAAATAATTCATTTCCTCCAGTTTTTCTCCATTAAAACTTACCTCCCAATTTACTTGGCCCTCAACCCTACCAAACCTAATAACCTTGCTCTTATTCACATTTACTCTCGGCTTTCTTCTTTCACACACTTTACCAAACTGCAGTTTCTCACCTGAATCAGCCACCAGCGCTGTATCATCAGCGAACAACAATTGACTCACTTCCCAAGCCCTCTCATCCACAACATTCTGCATTCTTGCCATTTTCTCTAAAACTCTTGCATTCGTCTCCCTAACAACCCTATCCATAAACAGATTAAACAACCATGGAGACATCATGCACCCATGCCACAAACTGACGTTCACTGAGAACCAATCAGTTTCCTCTCTCCCTCCTCATACATATGCCTTACATCCTCGATAAAAATATTTCACTGCTTCTACCAACTTATCCCCCACACCATATGCTCTTAATACCTTCCACAGAGCATCTCTATCAACTCTCATCGTATGCCTTCTCCAGATCCATAAATGCTACATACAAATCCATTTGTTTTTCTACATATTTCTCACATACATTTTTCAAAGCAAACACCTGATCTACACATCCTCTACCACTTCTGAAACCACACTGTTCTTCCCCAATCATGTGCTCTGTACATGCCTTCACCCTCTCAATCAATACCCTCTCTTATAACTTCCCAGGAGTACTCAACAAATGTATACCTTTGTAATTTGAACACTCACCTTTATCCCCTTTCCCTTTGTACAGTGGCACTATGCATGCATTCTGCCAATCCTCAGGCACTTCACCATGAACCATACCTACATTGAATACCATCCAAACTCTCCGCCTTGCTGGCTTTCATCTTGCGCAAAGCTTTCACTACCTCTTCTCTGTTTACTGACAGTGGATGGAGAGAGATGGGTGATTATTGGGACCTATGCACAAGGGCATGAGAAAAAAAAATCATGAGAGGCAAGTGTTTTGGGAGCAGCTAAATGAGTGTGTTAGCAGTTGTGGAGATCACCGATCTGTTCTTATGCACCAGCTTAGTCGTTGGCGACCTCCGGTTCCTTTTAATAAGTGCAGAGGTCGTGTTCAGGCTGTAGAGTTTCATCCTAAATATCCTCTAGTTTTTTGTAGTAAGTTCTTTCAATACTGAGAAAATATGATGAGAGCATATTATTATTATTTATCTATGTTTTATTATACTTTGTTGCTGTATCCCGCATTAGCGAGGTAGTGCAAGGAAACACAGACGAAAGAATGGCCCAACCCACCCACATACGCATGTATATACATACACATCCACACACGCACGTATACATACCTATACATTTCAGCGTATACATATATAGATATACACAGACATATACATGTATACACATGTACATAATTCATACTTGCTGCCTTTATTCATTCCCGTCGCCACCCCACCACATATGAAATGACAACCCCCTCCCCTCGTATGTGCATGAGATAGCGCTAGGAAAGACAACAATGGCCACATTTGTTCACACTGTCTCTAGCTGTCATATATAATGCACGGAAACCACAGCTCCCTTTCCACATCCAGACCCCACAAAACTTTCCATGGTTTACCCCAGACACTTCACATTCCCTGGTTCAATCCATTGACAGCACATCGACCCCGATATACCACATCATTCCAATTCACTCTATTCCTTGCATGCCTTTCACCCCCCTGCATCTTCAGGCCCCGATCGCTCGAAATCTTTTTCACTCCATCTTTCCACCTCCAATTTGGTCTCCCACTTTGTCAATCTTTCCTCACTCATTCTCTCCATGTGACTACCAAACCACCTCAAAAATGGGTAGTGAGTGGTGGGATGAAGAAGTAAGATTATTAGTGAAAGAGAAGATAGAGGCATTTGGATGACTTTTGCAGGGAAATAATGCATAAAAAAAGAAAGAAGCAGGAGGTCAAGAGAAAGGTGCAAGAGGTGAAAAAGAGGGCAAATGAGAGATGGGGCGAGAGAGTATCACTGAATTTTAGGGAGAATAAACAGATGTTTTGGAAGGAGGTAAATAAAGTGCATAAGACAAGGGAACAAATGGGAACTTCAGTGAAAGGGGGCTAATGGGGAGATGATAACAAGTAGTGGTGATGCGAGAAGGAGATGGAGTGAGTATTTTGAAGATTTGCTGAATGTGTTTGATTAAGAGTGGCAGATATAGGGTGTTTTGGTCAAGGTGGTGTGCAAAATGAGAGGATTAGGGAAAATGATCTGATAAACAGAAAAGAGGTAGTAAAAGCCTTGCGGAAGATGAAAACCGGCAAGTCAGCGGGTTTGGATGGTATTGCAGTAGAATTCATTAAAAAAGGGGGTGACTGTATTGTTGACAAGTTGGTAAGGTTATTTAATGTATGTTTGATTCATGGTGAGGTGCCTGAGGATTGGCGGAATGCTTGCATAGTGCCATTGTACAAAGGCAAAGGGGATATGAATGAGTGCTCAAATTACAGAGGTATAAGTTTGTTGAGAATTCCTGGGAAATTATATGGGAGGGTATTGATTTAGAGGGTGAAGGCATGTACAGAGCATCAGATTGGGGAAGAGCAGTGTGGTTTCAGAAGTGGTAGATGATGTGTGGATCAGGTGTTTGCTTTGAAGAATGTATGTGAGAAATACTTAGAAAAGCAAATGGATTTGTATGTAGCATTTATAGATCTGGAGAAGGCATATGATAGAGTTGATAGAGATGTTCTGTTGGAGGTATTAAGAATATATGGTGTGGGAGGCAAGTTGATAGAAGCAGTGAAAAGTTTTTATCGAGGATGTAAGGCATGTGTACGTGTAGGAAGAGAGGATAGTGATTGGTTCTCAGTGAATGTAGGTTAGCGGCTGGGGTGTGTGATGTCTCCATGGTTGTTTAATTTGTTTATGGATGGGGTTGTTAGGGAGGTGAATGCAAGAGTTTTGGAAAGAGGGGCAAGTATGCAGTCTGTTGTGGATGAGAGAGCCTGGGAAGTGAGTCAGTTGTTGTTCGCTGATGATACAGTGCTGGTGGCTGATTCATGTGAGAAACTGCAGAAGCTGGTGACTGAGTTTGGTAAAGTGTGTGAAAGAAGAAAGCTGAGAGTAGATGTGAATAAGAGCAAGGTTATTAGGTACAGTATGGTTGAGGGTCAAGTCAATTGGGAGGTAAGTTTAAATGGAGAAAACCTGGAGGAAGTGAAGGGTTTTAGATATCTGGGAGTGGATTTGGCAGCAGATGGAATCATAGAAGTGGAAGTGAATCTTAGGGTGGGGGAGGGGGCGAAAATTCTGGGAGCCTTGAAGAATGTGTGGAAGTCAAGAACATTATCTCGGAAAGCAAAAATGGGTATGTTTGAAGGAATAATGGTTCCAACAATGTTGTATGATTGTGAGGCATGGGCTATGGATAGAGTTGTGCGGGGGAGGGTGGATGTGCTGCAAAATAGATGTATGAGGACAATATGTGGTGTGAGGTGGTTTGATCGAGTAAGTAATAATAGGGTAAGAGAAATGTGTGGTAATAAAAAGAGTGTGGTTGAGAGAGGAGAAGAGGGTGTTTTGAAATGGTTTGGTCACATGGAGAGAGTGAGTGAGGAAAGATTGACCAAGAAGATATATGTGTCAGAGGTGGAGGGAACGAGGAGAAGTGGGAGACCAAATTGGAGGTGGAAAGATGGAGTGAAAAAGATTTTGAGTGATCGGGGCCTGAACATGCAGGAGGGTGAAAGGCATGCAAGGAATAGAGTGAATTGGAACGATGTGGTATATCAGGGTCGACGTGCTATCAATGAATTGACCCAGGGCATGTGAAGCGTCTGGGGTAAACCATGGAAAGTTGTGTGGGGCCTGGATGTGGAAAGGGAACTGTGGTTTTGGTGCATTATTACATGACAGCTAGAGACTGAGTGTGAACGAATGAGGCCTTTGTTGTCTTTTCCTAGCGCTACCTCTCACACATGAGGGAGGAGGTGTTGTTATTCTATGTGTGGCGAGGTGGCGATGGGAATGAATAAAGGCAGACTATGAATTATGTACTTGTGTATATATGTATATGTCTGTGTGTGTATATATATGTATACATTGAGATGTATAGGTATGTATATTTGTGTGTGTGGACGTGTATGTGTATACATGTGTATGTGGGTGGGTTGGTCCATTCTTTCGTCTGTTTCCTTGTGCTACCTTGCTAGTGCAGGAGACAGCAACGGAGTATGAAAATAATTGTAGTAATATATATATATCCCTGGGGATAGGGGAGAAAGAATACTTCCTTTGTATTCCCTGTGTGTTGTAGAAGGCGACTAAAAGGGGAGGGAGCATGGGGCTGGAAATCCTCCCCTCTCGTTTTTTTTAATTTTCCAAAAGAAGAAACACAGAAGGGGGCCAGGTGAGGATATTCCCTCAAAGGCCCAGTCCTCTGTTCGTAATGCTACCTTGCTAATGCGAGATATCGCAAATAGTTTGAAAGAAAGATATATATATTCATTATTATACTTTGTCGCTGTCTCCCGCGTTAGCAAAGTAGCGCGAGGAAACAGACGAAAAATGGCCCAACTTACCCACATACACATGTATACATATACATGTATATACATGTACATAATTTATACTGTCTTCCCCTATTCATTCTTGTCGCCACCCTGCCACACATGAAATGACAGCCCCCTCCCCCACATGTGCGCAAGGTAGCACTAGGAAAAGACAACAAAGGCCACATTCGTTCACACTCAGTCTTTAGCTTTCATGTATAATGCTCCAAAACCACAGCTCCCTTTCCACATCCAGGCCCCACAAAACTTTCCATGGTTTACCCCAGACGCTTCACATACCGTGGTTCAATCCATTGACAGCATGTCGACCCTGGTATACCAAATCATTCCAATTCACTCTATTCCTTGCACGCCTTTCACCCTCCTGCATGTTCAGGCCCCAATCACTCAAAATCTTTTTCACTCCATCTTTCCATCTCCAGTTTGGTCTCCCACGTCTCCTTGTTCCCTCCACCTCTGACACATATATCCTCTTTGTCAATCTTTCCTCACTCATTCTCTCCATGTGACCAAACCATTTCAAAACACCCTCTTCTGCTCTCTCAACCACACTCTTTTTATTACCACATATCTCTCTTACCCTTTCATTACTTAATTGCTCAAACCAACTCACACCACATATTGTCCTCAAACATCTCATTTCCAGCACATCCTCCCTCCTCTGCACAACCCTATCTATAACCCATGCTTCGCAGCCATATAACATTTTTGGAACCACTATTCCTTCAAACATACCTATTTTTTGCTCTCCGAGACAACCTTCTCGCCTACCACACATTCTTCAACGCTCCCAGAACCTTCGCCCCCTCCCTCACCCTACAACTCACTTCCACTTCCATGGTTCCATCCACTGCTAAATCCACTCCTAGATATCTAAAACACTTCACATCCAGTTTTTTTCCATTAAAACCTACCTCCCAGTTGACTTGTCCTTCAACCCTACTGAGCCTAATAACATTAATCATATTCACATTTACTCCGCTTTCTTCTTTCACACACTACCAAACTCAGTCACCAGCTTATGCCGTCTCTCACCCGACTCAGCCACCAGCATTGTATCATCACCGAACAACAACTGACTCACTTCCCAAGCCCTCTCATCCAGAACAGACTACATACTTGCCCCTCTCTCCAAAACTCTTGCATTCACCTCCATAACACCCCCCTCCATGAAGAAATTAAACAACCATGGAGACATCACACACCCCTGCTCTAAACCGGCATTCACTGGGAACCAATCACTTTCCTCTTTTCCTACTCGCACACATGCCTTACATCCTCGACAAAAGCTTTTTCCTGCTTCTAGCAACTTACCTCCCGCACCACATGCTCTTAATACCTTCCATTCAGCATCTTTATCATATGGTATATACCTCTGTAATTTGAACACTCACCTTTTTCCACTTTGCCTTTAAACAATCGCACTATCCATGCATTCTCCCAATCCTTAGGCAGTTCACCATGAACCATATATATATTGAATATTCTCACCAAGCAGTCGACAATACAGTCACCCCTTTTTTAATAAATTCCACTGCAGTACCATCCAAAGCCGCCACCTTGCTGGCTTTCATTTTCCGCAAAGCTTTCAATACCTCTTCTCTGTTTACCAAATCATTCTCCCTGACCCTCTCATTTTGCACACCACCTCGACCAAAACCCCCTATATCTGCCACTCTATCATCAAACACATTCAGCATACCTTCAAAATACTCGCTCTGTCTCCTTCTCATTTCACCACTACTTGTTATTACCTCCCCATTATCCCCCTTCACCGATGTTCCCATTTGTTTTCTTGTCTTATGCACTTTATTTGCCTCCTTCCAAAACATCTTTTTATTCTCCCTAAAATTTGATGATACTCTCACCCCAACTCTCATTTGCCCTCTTTTTCACCTGTTGCACTTTTCTCTTGACCTCCTGCCTCTTTCTTTTATACATCTCCCAGTCATTTGCCCTATTTCCCTGCAAAAATCATCCAAATGCCTCTCTCTTCTCTTTCACTAACAATCTTGGTTCTTCATCCCTCACTCACTACCCTTTCTAATCTGCCAGCGTCCCACGTTTCTCATGCCACAGGCATCTTTTATGCAAGCCATCACTGTTTCCCTGAATGCATGCCATTCCTTCCCCACTCCCCTTACGTCATTAAATCACACCTTTTTCCATTCTGCGCTCAGTCTCTCCTGATACTTCCTCACACAAGTCTCCTTTCCAAGCTCACTTACTCTTACCACTCTCTTCATCCCAATATTCTCTCCTCTTGTATTTTGATATAATAAAGAATGTAAAATATTTCTGATCATGACCCACAGAACCCGAACGTGTGAGAACTGCTGTGACATGGCGATTACCTACCGCTGATGAGTACTCCAAGGGTTATAGAATTGTTTTAGAACATTTCCGAAGTGTTAAACAGGTATTTTGTATTTTTTAGTATACTATGCAGTACAGTATGTAGTTATATAGAGAGAACTGTTCCTGAATTTATTTATATAGTAGTAGCACAGGCTTTTATTTACATGTTTACCTTTGAGAAATTATGTTCGTGTATCTTTTTTTATTTCAGATAGTGTGGCACAAACAAGGTGACTACTTTGCCACAGTTATTCCAGAAGGAGATCACCGATCTGTTCTTATGCACCAGCTTAGTCGTTGGCGATCTCAGGTCCCTTTTAATAAGTGCAAAGGTCGAGTTCAGGCTGTAGAGTTTCATCCTAAATATCCCTTCTTGTTTGTTGTGGTAAGTTCTTTCAATTCTGAGAAAATATGGTGAGTGAGCATATTATTGTTATTTATTTATATTTTATTATACTTTGTCGCTGTATCCCGCGTTAGCGAGGTAGCGGAAGGAAATAGACGAAAGAATGGCCCAACCCACCCACATACACATGTATATACATACACATATCCATACCTATACATTTCAACATATACATATATATACATACACAGACATATACATATATACACATGTACATAATTCATACTTGCTGCTTTTATTCATTCCCGTCGCCATCCCGCCACATATGAAATGACAACCCCTTCCCCCCATATGTGCACGAGATAGCACTAGGAAGGACAACAAAGGCCACAGTCGTTCATACTCATTCTCTAGCTGTCATGTATAATGCACTGAAACCACAGCTCCCTTTCCACATCCAGGCCCCACAAAACTTTCCATGGTTTACCCCAGACGCTTCACATACCCTGGTTCAATCCATTGACAGCACATCGACCCCATATACCACATCATTCCAATTCACTCTATTCCTTGCATGCCTTTCACCCTCCTGCATGTTTAGGCCCCGATCGCTCAAGATCTTTTTCACTCCATCTCTCCACCTCCAATTTGGTCTCCCACTTTGTCAATCTTTCCTCACTCATTCTCTCCATGTGACCAAACCGCCTCAAAACTCCCTCCTCTTCTCTCTCAACCACACACTTTTTATTGCCACACATCTCTGTTACCCTCTCATTACTTAATCGATCAAACCACCTCACACAACATATTGTCCTCAAACATCTCATTTCCAACACATCCACTCTCCTCTGCACAACTCTGTCTATAGCCCATGCCTGGCAACCATATAACATTGTTGGAACCACTATTCCTTCAAACATAAGCAGGAGTTGTAGGAGTACGTGATAAAGTGAAAGAAAATAAATTCTAGATTAAATTGGGTAAAACTGAAAGTGGATAGAGAGAGATGGGTGATGATTGGTGCCATTGCAACTGGTCATGATAAGAAAGATCATAAGAGGCATGTGTTTTGGGAGCAGCTGGGTGAGTGTGTTAGAGGCTTTGATACAGGAGACTGGGTTATAGTGATGGGTGATTTGAATGCAAAGGTGAGTAATGTGGCAGTTGAGGGTATAATTGGTGTACTTGGGATTTTCAGTGATGTAAATGGAAATGGTAAAGAGGTTGTGGATTTGTGGGCAAAAAAAGGAATAGTGATTGGGAATGCCTGGATTAAAAAGAGAGATATACATAAGTATACATATATGAGTAGGAGAGATGGTCAAAGGGTGTTACTGGATTATGTGTTAATTGATATGCATTCAAAAGAGAGCCTTTTGGATGTAAATCTTCTGAGAGGGGCAGCTGGAGGGATGTCTGATCACTATCCTGTGGAGACAATGTTGGGGAGAAGAGAGTGGTGAGATTAAGTGATCTTTGAAAGGAGACTTGTGTGAGGAAGTACCAGAAGAGGTTGAGCGTAGAATAGCAAAAGATGAAAGCAAATGATGTGAGGGGAGTGGGGGAGGAAAGGGATGTATTCAGGGAAGGAGTGATAGCTTGCGCAAAAGAGGCATATGGCATGAAAAAAAGTGAGAGGTGGGCAGATTATATAGGGTACGAAGAGGTGGGATGAAGAAGTAAGGTTGTTAGTGAAAGAGAAGATACAGGTGTTTGGATGATTTTTGCAGGAAAGTAGTGCAAATGACTGGGAGATTTACAAAAAAAGAGGCAGAAGGTCAAGTGAAAGGTGCAAGAAGTGAAAAGGAGGGCAAATGAGACTTGTGGGGACTATCATTAAATTTTAGGGAGAACAAAAAGATGTTTTTTATCCCTAAGGATAGGGGAGAAAGAATACTTCCCACGCATTCCTTACGTGTCGTAGAAGGCGACTAGAGGGGACGGGAGCGGGGGGCCAGAAATCCTCCTCTCCTTGTATTTAAACTTTCTAAAATGGGAAACATCCTCCTCATAGGCTCAGATTGGAGTGTCTAAATGTGTCTGGATGTAACCAAGATGTGAAAAAAGGAGAGATAGGTAGTATGTTTGAGGAAAGGAACCTGGATGTTTTGGCTCTGAGTGAAACGAAGCTCAAGGGTAAAGGGGAAGAGTGGTTTGGGAATGTCTTTGGAGTAAAGTTAGGGGTTAGTGAGAGGACAAGAGCAAGGGAAGGAGTAGCACTACTCCTGAAACAGGAGTTGTGGGAGTATGTGATAGAATGTGAGAAAGTAAATTCTAGATTGATATGGGTAAAACTGAAAGTTGATGGAGAGAGATGGGTGATTATTGGTGCATTTGCACCTGGGCATGAGAAGAAAGATCATGAGAGGCAAGTGTTTTGGGAGCAGCTGAATGAGTGTGTTAGTGGTTTTGATGCAAAAGACCGGGTTATAGTGATGGGTGATTTGAATGCAAAGGTGAGTAATGTGGCAGTTGAGGGAATAATTGGTATGCATGGGGTGTTCAGTGTTGTAAATGGAAATGGTGAAGAGCTTGTAGATTTATGTGCTGAAAAAGGACTGGTGATTGGGAATACTTGGTTTAAAAAGCGAGATAGACATAAGTATACATATGTAAGTAGGAGAGATGGCCAGAGAGCGTAATTGGATTACGTGTTAATTGACAGGCACACGAAAGAGAGACTTTTGGATGTTAATGTACTGAGAGGTGCAACTGGAGGGATGTCTGATCATTATCTTGTAGAGGCGAAGGTGAAGAGTTGTATGGGTTTTCAGAAAAGAAGAGAGAATGTTGGGGTGAAGAGGGTGGTGAGAGTAAGAGAGCTTGGGAAGGAGACTTGTGTGAGGAAGTACCAGGAGAGACTGAGTACAGAATGGAAAAAAGTGAGAACAAAGGAGGTAAGGGGAGTGGTGGAGGAATGGGATGTATTTCGGGAAGCAGTGATGGCTTGCGCAAAAGATGCTTGTGGCATGAGAAGCTTGGGAGGTGGGTTGATTAGAAAGGGTAGTGAGTGGTGGGATGAAGAAGTAAGATTATTAGTGAAAGAGAAGAGAGAGGCATTTGGACGATTTTTGCAGGGAAAAAATGCAAATGAGTGGGAGATGTATAAAAGAAAGAGACAGGAGGTCAAGAGAAAGGTGCAAGAGGTGAAAAAGAGGGCAAATGAGAGTTGGGGTGAGAGAGTATCATTAAATTTTAGGGAGAATAAACAGATGTTCTGGAAGGAGGTAAATAAAGTGCGTAAGACAAGGGAGCAAATGGGAACTTCAGTGAAGGGGGCTAATGGGGAGGTGATAACAAGTAGTGGTGATGTGAGAAGGAGATGGAGTGAGTATTTTGAAGGTTTGTTGAATGTGTTTGATGATAGAGTGGCAGATATAGGGTGTGTTGGTCGAGGTGGTGTGCAAAGTGAGAGGGTTGGGGAAAATGATTTAGTAAACAGAGAAGAGGTAGTAAAAGCTTTGTGGAAGACGAAAGGCGGCAAGGCAGCAGGTTTGGATGGTATTGCAGTGGAATTTATTAAAAAAGGGGTGACTGTATTGTTGACTGGTTGGTAAGGTTATTTAATGTATGTATGACTCATGGTGAGGTGCCTGAGGATTGGCAGAATGCTTGCATAGTGCCATTGTACAAAGGCAAAGGGGATAAGAGTGAGTGCTCAAATTACAGAGGTATAAGTTTGTTGAGTATTCCTGGTAAATTATATGGGAGGGTAGTGATTGAGAGGGTGAAGGCATGTACAAAGCATCAGATTGGGGAAGAGCAGCGTGGTTTCAGAAGTGGTAGAGGATGTGTGGATCAGTTGTTTGCTATGAAGAATGTATGTGAGAAATACTTAGAAAAGCAAATGGATTTGTATGTAGCATTTATGGATCTGGAGAAGGCATATGATAGAGTTGATAGAGATGCTCTGTGGAAGGTGCTAAGAATATATGGTGTGGGAGGCAAGTTGTTAGAAGCAGTGAAAAGTTTTTATCGAGGATGTAAGGCATGTGTACATGTAGGAAGAGAGGAAAGTGATTGGTTCTCAGTGAATGTAGGTTTGCGGCAGGTGTGTGTGATGTCTCCATGGTTGTTTAATTTGTTTATGGATGGGGTTGTTAGGGAGGTGAATGCAAGAGTTTTGGAAAGAGGGGCAAGTATGCAGTCTGTTGTGGATGAGAGAGCTTGGGAAGTGAGTCAGTTGTTGTTCGCTGATGATACAGCACTGGTGGCTGATTCATGTGAGAAACTGCAGAAGCTGGTGACTGAGTTTGGTAAAGTGTGTGAAAGAAGAAAGTTAAGAGTAAATGTGAATAAGAGCAAGGTTATTAGGTACAGTAGGGTTGAGGGTCAAGTCAATTGGGAGAGTTTGAATGGAGAAAAACTGGAGGAAGTGTTTTAGATATCTGGGAGTGGATCTGGCAGCGGATGGAACCATGGAAGCGGAAGTAAATCATAGGGTGGGGGAGGGGGGCAAAAATCCTGGGAGCCTTGAAGAATGTTTGGAAGTCGAGAACATTATCTTGGAAAGCAAAAATGGGCATGTTTGAAGGAATAGTGGTTCCAACAATGTTGTATGGTTGTGAGGCGTGGGCTATGGATAGAGTTGTGCACAGGAGGGTGGATGTGCTGGAAATGAGATGTTTGAGGACAATAAGTGGTGTGAGGTGGTTTGATCGAGTGAGTAATGTAAGGGTAAGAGAGATGTGTGGAAATAAAAAGAGCATGGTTGAGAGAGCAGAATAGGGTGTTTTGAAATGGTTTGGGCACATGGAGAGAATGAGTGAGGAAAGATTGACTAAGAGCATATATGTGTCGGAGGTGGAGGGAACGAGAAGTGGGAGACCAAATTGGAGGTGGAAAGATGGAGTGAAAAAGATTTTGAGTGATCGGGGCCTGAACATGCAGGAGGGTGAAAGGTGGGCAAGGAATAGAGGGAATTGGATCGATGTTGTGTACCGGGGTCGACGTGCTGTCAGTGGATTGAATCAGGGCATGTGAAGCGTCTGGGGTAAACCATGGAAAGTTCTCTGGGGCCTTGATGTGGAAAGGGGCTGTGGTTTTGGGCATTATTGCATTACAGCTGGAGACTGAGTTTGAGCGAATGGGGCCTTTGTTGTCTTTTCCTGGCGCTGCCTCGCGCACATGAGGGGGGAGGGGGATGTTATTCCGTGTGTGGCAGGGTGGCGATGGGGGTGAGTAGGGGCAGACAGTGTGAATTGTGTGCATGTGTGTATATGTGTGCGTCTGTGTGTGTGTATATATGTGTGTACGTTAGGATGTGTGGGTGTGTATGTTTGCATGTGTGGACGTGTGTGTGTGTGCATGTGTGTGGGGGTGGGTTGGGCCATTTCTTTCGTCTGTTTCCTTGTGCTACCTCGCAGGCATGGGAGACAGCGACAAAGCAAAATAATAATAATAATAAAAAAGATGTTTTAGAATGAGGTAAATAACGTGCATAAGACAAGAGAACAGATTGGAGCATCGGTGAAAGGGGTGAAGGTGATAACAAGTATTGGTGAAGTGAGAAGGAGATGGAGTGAGTATTTTGAATGTTTGTTGAATGTCTTTGATGATAGAGTGGCAGATATAGGGTGTTTTGGTTTGGGTGGTTTGCAAAGTGAGAGGGTCAGTGAGAATGGTTCGGTAAACAGAGAGGAGGTAGTGAAAGTTTTGTGGAAGATGAAAGTTGGCAAGTTGGTGGGTTTGGATGGTATTGCAGTGGAATTTATTAAAAAAAGGATGACTGTGCTGTTCATTGGTTGGTAAGGATATTCATTGTATGTATGGATCACGGTGAAATGCCTGAGGATTGGCAGAATACATGCATAGTGCCATTGTACAAAGGCAAAGGGGATAAAGATGAGTTCAAATTACAGACGTGAAGTTTGTTGAGTATTCCTGGGAAATTATATGGGAGGGTATTTATTGAGAGGGTGAAGGCATGTACAGAGCATCAGACTGGAGAGGAGCAGTGTGGTTTCAGAAGTGGTAGAGGATGTGTGGCTCAGGTATTTGCTTTGAAGAATGTTTGTGAGAAATACTTAGAAAAACAGATGGATTTGTATGTAGCATTTATGGATCTGGAGAAGATAAGTTGCTAAAAGCAATGAAAAGCTTTATCGAGGATGTAAGGCATGTGTAGAAGTAGGAAGGGAGGAAAGTGAATGGTTGCCAGTGAATGTCAGTTTGCAGCAGGGGTGCATAATGTCTCCATGGTTGTATAATTTGTTAATGGATGTTGTGATTAGGGAACTGAATGCAAGAGCTTTGGAGAGAGGGGAAAGTATGCAGGCTGTTGTGGATGAAAGGGCTTGGAAAGTGAGCCAGTATTTCACTGATGATACAGCACTGGTGGCTGATTTGGGTGAGAAACTGCAGAGGTGAGTGACTAAGTTTGGTAAAGTGTGTGAAAGGAGAAAGTTAGAGTAAATGTGAATAAAAGCAATGTTATTAGGTTCAGTAGGGTTGAGAGACAAGTCAATTGGGAGGTATGTTTGAATGGAGAAAAACTGGAGGAAGTGAAGTACTTTAGATATATGGGAGTGGATTTAGCAGTAGATGGAACCATGGAAGTGGAAGTGAGTCACAGGGGGGGGAGGGGGCGAAGGTTCTGGAGCGTTGAAGAATGTGTGAAAGGCGAGAACGTTATCTCATAGAGCAAAAATGGTTATGTTTGATGGAATAGTGGTTCCAGCAATGTTATATGGTTGCGAGGCATGGGTTATAGATAGGGTTATGCAGAGGAGGGTGGATGCAATGGAAATGAAATGTTTAAGGACAATATGTGGTGTCAGGTGGTTTGATCGAGTAGATAATGAAAAGGTAAGAGAGATGTGTGGTAATAAAAAGAGTGTGGTTGAGAGAGCAGAAGAGGGTGTATTGAAATGGTTGGGACACATGGAGGGAATGAGTTAGGAAAGATTGACAAGGACTATAGATGCATCAGAGGTGGAGGGAAGGAGAATTGGGAGACCAAATTGGAGGTGGAAGGATGGAATGAAAAAGCTTTTGAGTGACTGGGACCTGAACATACAGGAGGGTTAAAGGAGTGCAAGGAATAGAGTGAATTGGAATGATATGGTATACAGGGGTCAATGTGCTGTAAATGGATTGAACCAGGGCATGTGAAGCATCTGGGGTAAAGCATGGAAAGGTCTGTGGGGCCTTGATGTGGAAAGGGAGCTGTGGTTTCGGTGCATTACACATGACGGTTAGAGACTGAGTGTGAACAAGTGTGGCCTTTTTGTCTTTTCCTGATTCTGTCTTACTGGAGGTGGGAAATGTTATTTCCTGTGTAGTAGGGTGGCGACAGGAATGGATGAAGGTAGCGATTATGAATACGTACAAGTGTATATATTTTTATATCTATGTATGTATATGCATGTATGCATTGCAATGTATATGTATGTATGTATTTGTGTGCGTATGAGTATTTCTGTGTATATACGTGTATATGAGTGGGTGGGCCATTCTTCGTCTGTTTCCTTGCACTACCTCACTGATGTGGTAATCAGCGGTTAAGTATGATAGATAGATAAATAGTATTCGGCAGGGGTGTGGGATGTCCCCATGGTTGTTTGATTTGTTTATGGATGTGGTAGTTTGGGATGTAAGTGCAAGAGGTTTGGAGAGAGGTGCGAGTATGCTGTCTGTTGTGGCCTGGGAAGGCCTGGGAAGTGAGTCGGTTATTGTTCACTGATGATAAAGCTCCAGTGGCTGATCCATGTGAAAACTGCAGAGGTTGGTGACCGAGTTTGGAAAAGTGTTTGAAAGGAGAAAGTTGAGAGTAAATGTGAATAAGAGCAAGGTTATTAGGTTCAGTAGGGTTGATGGATAAGTTAATTGGGATGTGAGTTTGAATAGAGAAAAATTGGAGGAATTGAAGTGTTTTAGATATCTTGGAGTGGACTTACCAGCGGATGGAACCATGGAACCGGAAGTGAGTCCCAGGGTGGGGTATTGGGTGAAGATTCTTGGAGCAGTAAAGAGTGTATGGAAGGAGAGAACATTATCTCAGAGAGCAAAAATGGGTGTTTGAAGGAAAAGTAGTTCCAACAGTGTTATATGGTTGCAAGGCATAGGCTATAGATAGGCTTATATGGAGGAGGGTTTATGTGTTGGAAATGAAGTGTTTGATGACAGTATTTGGTGTGAAGTGGTTTGATCAAGTAAGTAATGTAAGGGCAAGAGATATTTATTTTTTTTTTTTTTTTTATACTTTGTCGCTGTCTCCCGCGTTTGCGAGGTAGCGCAAGGAAACAGACGAAAGAAATGGCCCAACCCCCCCCCATACACATGCATATACATACGTCCACACACGCAAATATACATACCTACACAGCTTTCCATGGTTTACCCCAGACGCTTCACATGCCTAGATTCAATCCACTGACAGCACGTCAACCCCGGTATACCACATCGCTCCAATTCACTCTATTCCTTGCCCTCCTTTCACCCTCCTGCATGTTCAGGCCCCGATCACACAAAATCTTTTTCACTCCATCTTTCCACCTCCAATTTGGTCTCCCACTTCTCCTCATTCCCTCCACCTCCGACACATATATCCTCTTGGTCAATCTTTCCTCACTCATTCTCTCCATGTGCCCAAACCATTTCAAAACACCCTCTTCTGCTCTCTCAACCACGCTCTTTTGATTTCCACACATCTCTCTTACCCTTACGTTACTTACTCGACCAAACCACCTCACACCACACATTGTCCTCAAACATCTCATTTCCAGCACATCCATCCTTCTGCGCACAACTCTCTCCATAGCCCACGCCTTGCAACCATACAACATTGTTGGAACCACTATTCCTTCAAACATACCCATTTTTGCTTTCCGAGATAATGTTCTCGACTTCCACACATTCTTCAAGGCTCCCAGGATTTTCGCCCCCTCCCCAACCCTATGATCTACTTCCGCTTCCATGGTTTCATCCGCTGCCAGATCCACTCCCAGATATCTAAAACACTTTACTTCCTCCAGTTTTTCTCCATTCAAACTTACCTCCCAATTGACTTGACCCTCAACCCTACTGTACCTAATTACCTTGCTCTTATTCACATTTACTCTTAACTTTCTTCTTTCACACACTTTACTAAACTCAGTCACCAGCTTCTGCAGTTTCTCACATGAATCAGCCACCAGCGCTGTATCATCAGCAAACAACAACTGACTCACTTCCCAAGCTCTCTCATCCCCAACAGACTTCATACTTGCCCCTCTTTCCAAAACTCTTGCATTTACCTCCCTAACAACCCCATTCATAAACAAATTAAACAACCATGGAGACATTACACACCCCTGCCGCAAACCTACATTCACTGAGAACCAATCACTTTCCTCTCTTCCTACACGTACACATGCCTTACATCCTCGATAAAAACTTTTCACTGCTTCTAACAACTTGCCTCCCACACCATATATTCTTAATACCTTCCACAGAGCATCTCTATCAACTCTATCATATGCCTTCTCCAGATCCACAAATGCTACATACAAATCCATTTGCTTTTCTAAGTATTTCTCACATACATTCTTCAAAGCAAACACCTGATCCACACATCCCCTACCACTTCTGAAACCACACTGCTCTTCCCCAATCTGATGCTCTGTACATGCCTTCACCCTCTCAATCAATACCCTCCCATATAATTTACCAGGAATACTCAACAAACTTATACCTCTGTAATTTGAGCACTCACTCTTATCCCCTTTGCCTTTGTACAATGGCACTATGCACGCATTCCGCCAATCCTCAGGCACCTCACCATGAGTCATACATACATTAAATAACCTTACCAACCAGTCAATAATACAGTCACCCCCTTTTTTAATAAATTCCACTGCAATACCATCCAAACCTGCTGCCTTGCCGGCTTTCATCTTCCGCAAAACTTTTACTACCTCTTCTCTGTTTACCAAATCATTTTCCCTAACCCTCTCACTTTGCACACCACCTCGACCAAAACACCCTATATCTGCCACTCTATCATCAAACACATTCAACAAACCTTCAAAATACTCACTCCATCTCCTTCTCACATCACCACTACTTGTTATCTCCTCCCCATTTGCGCCCTTCACTGAAGTTCCCATTTGCTCCCTTGTCTTACGCACTTTATTTACCTCCTTCCAGAACATCTTTTTATTCTCCCTAAAATTTAATGATACTCTCTCACCCCAACTCTCATTTGCCCTCTTTTTCACCTCTTGCACCTTTCTCTTGACCTCCTGTCTCTTTCTTTTATACATCTCCCACTCAATTGCATTTTTTCCTTGCAAAAATCGTCCACATGCCTCTCTCTTCTCTTTCACTAATAATTTTACTTCTTCATCCCACCACTCACTACCCTTTCTAATCAACCCATCTCCCACTCTTCTCATGCCACAAGCATCTTTTGCGCAATCCATAACTGATTCCCTAAATACATCCCATTCCTCCCCCACTCTCCTTACTTCCATTGTTCTCACCTTTTTCCATTCTGTACTCAGTCTCTCCTGGTACTTCCTCACACAAGTCTCCTTCCCAAGCTCACTTACTCTCACCACCCTCTTCACCCAAACATTCACTCTTCTTTTCTGAAAACCCATACAAATCTTCACCTTAGCTTCCACAATGTATACTAATTATTCCCTCAACTGCCACATTACTCACCTTTGCATTCAAATCACCCATCACTATAACCCGGTCTCGTGCATCAAAACCACTAACACACTCATTCAGCTGCTCCCAAAACACTTGCCTCTCTTGATCTTTCTTCTCATGCCCAGGTGCATATGCACCAATAATCACCCACCTCTCTCCATCAACTTTCGGTTTTACCCATATTAATCGAGAATTTACTTTCTTACACTCTATCACATACTCCCACAACTCCTGTTTCAGGAGTATTGCTACTCCTTCCCTTGCTCTTGTCCTCTCACTAACCCCTGACTTTACTCCCCAGACATTCCCAAACCACTCTTCCCCTTTACCCTTGAGCTTCGTTTCACTCAGAGCCAAAACATCCAGGTTCCTTTCCTCAAACATACTACCTATCTCTCCTTTTTTCACATCTTGGTTACATCCACACACATTTAGGCACCCCACTCTGAGCCTTCGAGGAGGATGAGCACTCCCCGCATGACTCCTTCTTCTGTTTCCCATTTTAGAAAGTTAATACAAGGAGGGGAGGATTTCTGGCCCCCCCGCTCCCGTCCCCTCTAGTCGCTTTCTACGACACGCGAGGAATACGTGGGAAGTATTCTTTCACCCCTATCCCCAGGGATAACATACACATATATATACATATACACATACATACACATACAAACGCACATATACACACACACACATACATATATATACATATGAAAAATGTAAGAGACAATTTAGAAAACTGAAACTTCTAGCTTGAAATGAATGAAAAAAAATGATGATATATATATAAAAAAAAAAAATATATATATATATATATATATATATATATATATTTTTTTCTTTTATACTATTCGCCATTTCCCGCGTTAGCGAGGTAGCATTAAGAACAGAGGACTGGGCCTTTGAGGGAATACCCTCACCTGGCCCAATATATATATATATATTTTTTTTTTTTTTTTTTTTTTTCATACTATTCGACATTTCCCGTATTTGCGAGGTAGCGTTAAGAACAGAGGACTGGGCCTTTGAGGGAATATCCTCATATGGCCCCCTTCTCTGTTCCTTCTTTTTTGAAAATTTAAAAAAAAAATGAGAGGGGAGGATTTCCAGCCCCCCGCTCCCTTCCCTTTTAGTCGCCTTCTACGACATGCAGGGAATACGTGGGAAGTATTCTTTCTCCCCTATATATATTTATCTATTTATTCACTTTGCCCCGTCACCGTCCCCCGCACCAGCGAGGCAGCGCAAGGAAACAGACAAAAGAATGGTACAACCCACCCACACACACATGCATACACACACACGTCCACACACACCACATATACACACCTATACATCTCAACGTACACACACACATACACACACAGACACACACATATATACCCATGTACACAATTCACACTGTCTGCCCCCATTCATTCCCATCGCCACCCCGCCACACATGGAATAACAACATCCCTCCCCCCCATGTGTGCGAGGCAGCGCCAGGAAAAGACAACAAAGGCCCCATTCGTTCACACTCAGTCTCCAGCTGTCATGCAACAATGCACTGAAACCACAGCTCCCCCTCCACACCCAGGCCCCACAGAACCCCCCACGGCCCACCCGTTATACACACAAACCTGTGTAAACTCCGTTGCTCACCAACGCGAGACGAAGGGTATTCGAGAACATAGTATTTGAATAGTGATTACCCTTTTAAGGTTGATCATATCGGTAACGCTCCCGCCTGTTGCACATTGGTCCTGGGTTCAATCCTGGATGTATGAGGTTTGTATGTTCTATGAAAGTGTGCATTCATATGCCCTTTGTGTGTATATATATATATATATATATATATATATATATATATATATATATATATATATATATATATAATCACTAATTTCTGGATTTTTCACTACAATTTTTTTTTTTTTTGATACAATTACTGGTTAACCAAATGTACAATATGAATTTTTACAAAAGTATATACAAGGCTAAATTTACCAACGAACACTATATTTTGATGTGGTTTAACGATGAAACTTATTGACAAAAACAATTCACTACAGACGTGTGTATATTATACAAATATATATTTTAAGGAATAAGAGTATGTATATTTTCCTACATTTGTTAATTATACTAAAATTTGGCTAAATTTGCCAATAAACCACAAACTACATAATTTAAAAAATTATCCATGTAAATATTTATTTATTTATTTATTTATTCATTATGCTTTGTTGCTGTCTCCCGTGTTAGCGAGGTAGCGCAAGGAAACAGATGAAAGAATGGCCCAACCCACCCTCATACACATGTATGTACATACACGTCCACAGACGCACATATACATACCTATACATTTCAACATATAGATATAGGTGCATACACAGACATATACATATATATACACATGTACATAATTCATATTTGCTTCCTTTATTCATTCCCATCACCACCCTGCCACACATGAAATGACAACTCCCTCCTCCTCTGAGGTAGCACTAGGAAAAGACAACAAAGGCCACATTCATTCACACTCAGTCTCTAGCTGTCATGTATAATGCACCGACACCACAGCTCCCTTTCCACATCCAGGCCCCACAAAACTTTCCATGGTTTACCCAAGGGCCAGAGATATATGTGGAAATAAAAAGAGTATGGTTGAGAGAACAGGAGAGGGTGTGTTGAGATGGTTTGAACATATGAAGAGAATGAGTAATGAAAGATTGACAGAGAGGATATATGTGTCAGAGTTGGAGGGAAGAAGAAGCGGAAGACCAAATATGAGGTGGAAGGATGGAATGAAAAGGATTTTGAGCGATCGGGGACTGACCATACATGATGGTGAGAGTTGTACAAGGAATAATGTGAATTGGAATGATGTGGTATACTGCGGTCGATATGCTGCCAATGGACTGAACCAGGGCGTGTGAAGTGTATAGGGTAAACCATGGAAAGGTCTGTGGGGTCTGGATGTGGAAAAGGAGATGGAGTGAGTATTTTGAAGGTTTGTTGAATGTATTTAAAAATAGAGCTATACATAAGTATACATATGTGAGTAGGAGAGATGGTCAAAAGGCATTATTGGATTACGTGTCAATTGATTGTTGTGTAAAAGAGAGAGTTTAGGATGTTAATGTGCTGAAAGGGGCAGCTGGATTGATATGTGGTCACTATCTTGTGGAGGCGAAGGTGTAGATTTTTAGAGGTTTTCTGGAAAGAAGAGAGTATGTTGGGAGAAGAGAGTGGTAAGAGTAAGTGGGCTTGGAAAGGAGACTTGTGTGAGGAAGTTCCAGGAGATATTGAGTGTGGAATGGCAGAAAGTGAGAGGAAATGACATGAGGGAAGTGGGTCAGGAATGGGATGTATTTAGGGAAGCATGCACAAAAGGGAAGCATGTGGCATGAAAAAGGTGAGAGGTGAGCAGATTAGAAAGGGTAGTGAGTGGTGGAATAAAGTGATGTTAATGAAATGAAGAGAGAGGCATTTGGACGATTTTTGCAGAGTAGTGTGACAGTATAAAAGAAAGTGGCTGGAGGTCAAGAGAAAGGTGGAAGAAGTGAAAAAGAGGACAAATGAGAGATGGGGGTGAGAGACTATCATTAGATTTCAGGGATAATAAGAAGATGTTTTGGAAAGAGGTAAATAATGTGCATAAGACAAGAGAACAAATGGGAACATCAGTGAAGGGGGCAAATGGGGAGATAATAACAAGTAATATTGAAGTGAAAAGGAGATGGAGCGATTATCTTGAAGGTTTGTTTAATGTGCTTGATGATAGAGTAGCAGATATAGGGTGTTTTGGTTTGGGTAGTGTGCGAAGTGAGAGGATCAGGAAGAATGGTCTGGTAAACAGAGATGAGGTAGTGAAAGATTTGAGGAAGTTGAAAGCTGGCAAGGCAGCGGGTTTGCATGGTATTGCAGTGGAATTTTTAAAAAGGGGTGACTGTTGTTGATTGGTTGATAAGGATATTCACTGTATGTATGGATCATGATGAAGAGCCTGATGATTGGCAGAATGCATGCATAGTGCCATTGTGCAAAGGCAAAGGGAATAAAGGTGAGTGTTCAATATAAATAGGCATAAGTTTGTTGAGTATTCCTGGGAAATTATATGGGTGGTTATTGATTGAGAGGGTAAAGTAATGTACAGAGCATCAGACAGGGGAAGAGCAGTATGGTCTCAGAAGTGGTTGAGGATGTGTGGATCAGGTGTTTGCTTTGAAGAGTGTATGTGAGAAATACTTAGAAAAACAGATGGATTTGTATGTAGCATTTATGGATCTGGAGAAGGCATATAATAGGGTTGATAGAGATACTTTGTGGAAGGTTTTAAGAGTATATGGTGTGGGAGGTCAGTTGCTAGAGGCAGTGAAAGTTTTTACTAGGGATGTAAGGCATGCTTTTGAGTAGGAAGGGAGGAAAGTGATCGGTTCCTAGTGAATGTCAGTTTGCAGCAGGGGTGTTTGATGTCTCCATGGTTGTTTTATTTGTTTATGGATGGGGTGGTTAGGGGAGTGAATGCAAGAGTTTTGGAGAGGGGCAAGTATGCAGTCTGTTGTGGATGAGAGGGCTTGGGAAGTGAGTCAGATATTGTTCGCTGATGATACAGTGCTTGTGGCCAACTCAGGTGAGGAACTGCAGAGGTTGGTGACTGAGTTTGGTAAAGTGTGTGAAAGGAAGTTTAGATTAAATGTGAATAAGAGCAAGGTTATTAAGTTCCTTAGGGTTGATGGGCAAGGTAATTGGGAGGTAAGGTTGATTGGAGAAAAAATGGAGGAAGCAAAGTGTTTTAGATACCAGGGAGAGGGTTTAGCAGTAGATGGAACCATGGAAGTGGAAGTGAGTCACAGTGTGGGGGAAGGGGGCAAAGGTTCTGGATGCATTGACGAATGGGTGGAAGGCAAGAACGTTATCTCATAGAGCAAAATTGGGTATGTTTGAAGGAATGGTGGTTCCAACAATGTTACATGGTTGTGAGGCATGGGCTATAGATAGAGTTGTGCGGAGGAGGGTGGATGGGTTAGAAATGAGATGTTTGAGGATAATGTGTGGTGTGAGGTGGTTTGATCGAGTAAGTAATGAAATGGATGTGTGGTAATAGAACAAGTGTGGTTGAGAGAGCAGAAGAGGGTGTGTTGAAATGGTTTGGACACATGGAGAGAATGAGTGAGGAAAGATTGACAAAGAGGATTTGTGTGTCGGAGGTGGAGGAAAGAAGGAGAAGCAGGAGACCAAATTGGAGGTGGAAGGATGGAGTGAAAAAGATTTTGAGCGATCGAGGCCTGAACATACAGGAGGGTGAAAAGCGTGCAAGGAATAGAGTGAATTGGAACAATGTGGTACACCTGGGTCGACATACTGTTACTGGATTGAACCAAACATATGAAGCGTCTGGGGTAAACCATGGAAATTTTTGTGGGGCCTGGATG